>NW_026515838.1:0-199529 GCF_023601865.1 Aspergillus affinis
AGTCCGCTAATCAATTGGTTAATATAATACACTAATTGAAATGCGCTAATTGTGCTTCCCGGACGGACGAGGGGATAGCCTGGGGGCTCTACGGAATAAGAAGGTTGTATTGTGACCAAGGAACCAAGTTTAATTTTCTAGTAACCTAATTGAATTGGAAAGTACTATATACTGACAGCTCCACTGGTCTAAACAGTCCGCAAATTCTCCGTTTCTCATAGCGCCACACTAAATACTGTACTAACCCCTAGTCAAGAGTAGGGAATGGCAGTAGATGATACGACACGGCTCATATGCCATCCCTCAGGATCTCTTCATGTAAGCGAGAAGATCATTCTTTTCCAAAAACTCGTCCCAGGTTTGGAGTTTCAATCCAGGCATCTGCATGGTGGCGATCGATCAATTTCTCATTCATACGTCTATCAACCACGGGGACACGTACCTCTTTGGCCTGCACAAACTCGGGTGTATCGTACACGTTGCCGAACTTCTCAAACATCAGAAGCTGCTCGGTAAAGTCCAGAGCGATCTCGGGAGACATGCCGTCCCGAGTCTCTAGAACCTTTTGATACTCCTCGGCGCCCAAGGTGTGATATCTGGTCTGTAGGTTATACTCTGGAGCCGACGTATCAGCCAGCCGTGATTGATTGAACACCGGAAGGAGACGGGTGTGATCTATATTTACTTTTACCGATAGCAGCCAGTTTGTCTGCTTCCGTGAGAGCTTGGTTATAGAACGCGATGGTCTTGGTCAAGTAGGTGTTACCAGATTCGAGAAGGAGCTGAACGAGCTTGCCCGTATCCCCAATCGACACATTAGGCATGGCTGTATGTGGGCTGTGTGGAAAGATCATGTTATAAACACCCTCCGAATCCTGGCATTGTGTAAGCCAATGTCAGCGGTTTAAAAACAGTCCAAAGACCGGGGAAATAAAGTCAACTAACAGGTTTGGACAGATACCGCTCCGGGTGAGTCAGGCAGTTTTCGAAATAGTTGGGGAAGAGCACAGTGGTGGTCTTGACCCACAAATCCGGATGTTCCTGCTGAATATAGTCCGTGACGAGGCTCTTGCCCTTCCAGTGGTGGATGTGCATAAGCGATCCCCCGGAGAGTTTCTCGGGGTCGGGTAGCGCACTCCAAACGAGATGCTGCAGGTTCGAGGTACGGGCTGCGGCATCCGCAATGCTGCGGCCCTGCTTAATCTCAACCTCGGTGGACTGCGTAGCCCAGAAGTCCGTCAAGGCAAATATAGCATCGGCGCCTGCAAAGACGGCGGCAAGGGCCTCAACGCCGGCGTTGAGATCGACGGCTTGAAGACTCGCTCCGAGCGCAGCGAGCTGCTGAGCTGCTGGTTTGCTGGGATCGCGCGTCACAGCCCTGACTTTGTACAAGTGCGGGCTTTTGAGAAGCTCTCTGGCAACGGAGCCGCCCTGGATTTGAGATTTCATTGAAGCAATCATCAGCCACTTATCAAAATGCGCTAAGGTAGCAGGATATGTGACGAACCTGCGAGCCAGTGGCACCGATAACAACGACGGTGCGAGGAGACATGATAATAAGTCTTGTAGACGAGTGTAATGAGGAACTCGGATTGTCAAACTCTTGGAAATGTAGATGAACTGAGAAGACAATAATGTTGGATCAGCCACGACTATTTATATCTCGTCTGAGGAATCCCCCTGGCCACGGAACCTCGGGAATATAACACGCCGTAGTAATCCGGATTATCGAAATAGCTTCGGAAAATAACTTCTTCGAACGCCTTTTCCTGAGCCTCCTGAGAGTCTAGTTAACTACTGAATGCCGCTTTGTCATCGGCAAATTGTTTGTTAACATGGCGTCGGAGCCATCCGGCTAGCGGTGAACGCGAGCAGAGGTTAGAGTCCCTTTGACGGGCCCACTGTCGACCAACCCTGAGTTGATTTGGGAAACAGGCATCATCTACCACCTCTCGATTATAAATTCTCTTCGCCAGTCCGATTTTGGCATTTACTGTAATCTACAGAGCTAGCTATCTCGTCCAAAGCACACGAACTAGCATATCGAAGCAAAACGAGAAACACGCACTTTGACTATCATGGCTCCGACTACTGTCCTTATCACAGGTGCTAATCGAGGTCTGTTACTCAAAAATCCCCCATGTATCATGTACTAACAGCTCGAACAGGTATCGGAAAAGGCCTTGCGGCTGCATACCTGAGAACTCCGAACACCATCGTCATCGCGGCCTGTCGAGATATATCACCCGAGAAAACAGAACCTTTGCACTCCTTGCCTCGTGGTACCGATTCCAACCTCACCATTATATCCCTCAGTCTTGATCAACCCGACAGCATCATCGAGGCAGCTCAGCAACTGCAAGCACAGCACCGAATCTCACAGATCGATGTCGTTGTGGCCAACGCGGGAATCTGCGATCACTATGGACCCCTGGTCGAGATGACGGACTCCGACTTGCAGAGACATCTAGAGATCAACACTTTCGGCCCGCTGAGATTGTTCCGGACGATTTCCCCCTTCTTACAGGCGAGTCAGCAACGACCAAAGTTTGTGTATGTGTCGACGGAGATGGCCAGTCTTGCACGGCTGGAGCAGAACAAGGAATCTCTCACGAACGCATACGGAATGTCAAAAGCGGCGGGCAATTTCTTCGTCAGGAGAGCTCATTTCGAACACGAGAATCTCATAACGTTTTCCGTGGACCCCGGGTGAGTCATAGAATTGGGAATGGTTGTAATCGTATGGCTGTGTATACGACAGCCGCTAACTTCAATGATCCAGGTTCGTTCAAACAGACATGGGAAACCGTGGGGCACGAGCCCGAGGCCTTGATATGGCCACGTTGACGGTTGATCAAAGCGTTAACGGCATTATTCAACTGGTTAGTGAAACTGTTTCTTCACTTAATAAGCATCAACAGGACAAGGACTGGTGCTAACACTTGTTTCTTAGATCGAACAAGCCACGAAATCGACTACATCTGGCCTCTTTCTGGGCCACAACGGCGAACAGATGCCATGGTAAGCCGCGTAACACTATGATGAGGGGACATTATGTAGATCTCTACGTAATGTGCCCGAGACAATCTGTGTATTTTCCAACTTCGTTGGGAGAACGGGTCAGTTTATTGTATCCGCCCTTCTGTAGGCCCCATAATCGGATCACGGAAGGTCATAATATTTCCCGATATACGAAGACATACAGTATCTTTGAAATTGAAACTGCCAACTGATTGCCAGTCCGTAGAGTTACAGTAGCCTCACAAGACAGTGAAATCTCTGAGCGTAGCAGATCCACTCGATGATGGTATGCGACCCCCGACTTGGGGTTTCTCCACAAGGTTTCCCGCTTTGTCAGCGGAGAAAGTGCCTGTTCTTTTCTTGCCACCTGCACGAGCCGTAGAATCTCACAAATTATAACGGAATTACGGGTGTCAATCGGAATGGTGGAAGGGTCGGATGCCGTCGGTCTTGCTGCACTGTCGACTGACTCATAACGAGGTGGGCGCTGATATGCGTATATAGAAAGGCGCGCCTCGCAAGCAATTCGTTTGGCTAACCAGCCAACTAACGAAGACATCAGTTGCAGGTATGGACCATATCCGACAGGCGTTCACTCAAGCTGCGAATCAGCAGCGTGCAGCCCTAGTAGCCTATATCACGGCAGGGTACCCTACGATCGATGAGACAGTCGAATTGCTTCTTGGGCTTGAAAATGGCGGCGCTGGTATGAACAGACCCTTCCACCTACGCAGCTTTCGTTTCAATAGAACTAACACCTCCCCAATTATCTTGCGTAAGATGTTATCGAGCTTGGCGTTCCATTCACCGACCCCATTGCCGACGGCCCAGTCATCGAGGCGGCCAACGTAAAGGCCTTGACTAATGGGGTCACGATCGCGACAGTCTTGAATATGGTGCGTGAGGCGAGGAAGAGAGGTGTGCGGGTCCCGATCCTGTTGATGGGGTACTATAACCCGATTCTCCAATATGGGGAGGAGCGGATGATCAGGAACTGCAAAGATGCAGGCGTCAATGGCTTCGTCATGACGGACCTGCCGCCAGAGGAAGCAGTCTCTTTCCGTGGACTTTGCAACACATTCGGGTCAGTATCAATGACAGTGCTAGCTAGGGTCAGTATGCTGATGTCTGAATGTTATAGACTATCGTTCATCCCACTTGTCTCACCTGCGACGCCCGATGCGCGCGTCAAACTGCTGTGTCAAATGGCCGACTCGTTTATATATGTGGTTTCACGCATGGGAGTGACGGGTGCTACAGACCGGTTAGGTGAGGATCTCTGGGCACTCATGGGTCGAATTCGAACTTGGTCTGGGAGGACTCCCACCGCCGTAGGATTTGGCGTAAGCACACGGGAGCACTTCTTAGCGGTGCAGGACATCGCGCAGGGCTGCGTGATCGGGAGCCAAATCCTCAAGGTAATAGGTGCCGCTCCGGCTGGTCAGGCGGCCACTCATGTAGTAGATTACCTCGCTGGGATCACGGGGCGCAGGCTCGTGCGAGGAGCGAACGGGGTACTCATAGACCATCAGAGCGCCATCCACTCTACATTCCAGGACGAAGGCAATGCCGTGGACCTCGACAGTCGGCTTCCCTCCAGCACACGGTTTGGTGAATTTGGCGGTCAGTATGTTCCAGAGGCTCTTATCAACTGCCTTGCACAGCTCGAGCGCGGATTTGAGGCAGCACGCCAGGACCCTACCTTCTGGAACGAGTTTCGCGCTCATTACGCATATCTCGGCCGACCCAGCAGTCTTCATCTTGCGGCGCGCCTCACGGAACACGTCGGGGGAGCGAATATTTGGCTAAAGCGAGAGGATCTCAACCATACAGGGAGTCATAAGGTGAACAATGCTCTTGGTCAGATTCTTCTTGCGCGACGACTGGGGAAAACGAGAATCATCGCCGAGACTGGAGCCGGGCAACACGGGGTAGCCACCGCCACTCTGTGCGCTAAATTTGGTCTCCAATGTGTGATCTATATGGGTGAAGAGGATACACGCCGACAAGCCTTGAATGTATTCCGCATGAAACTCCTAGGCGCAGAGGTTGTGCCAGTTCAGACTGGGGGCCGGACTTTGCGCGATGCGGTCAGCGCGGCTCTCCGGGCGTGGGTATCAACTCTGGACACCACGCATTATGTTCTTGGTTCGGTGTCAGGGCCACACCCATTCCCTACGATTGTGCGCACTTTCCAGTCGGTGATTGGGGACGAAACTAAACAACAAATGAACAGGGCCATCGGTCGACTGCCCGACGCGGTGGTTGCCTGCGTGGGGGGCGGAAGTAATGCCTCAGGCATGTTCTATCCCTTCCTTCACGACCCGGTCCAACTTCTAGGCGTCGAGGCTGGAGGTGATGGTTTAGGCACCTCTCGCCATTCTGCGACGCTAACCCGCGGCAGCAAGGGTGTACTTCACGGAGTGTACACGTATCTGCTGCAAGACAACCAAGGGCAGGTATCGACCACGCATTCGATCTCCGCGGGCATGGACTATCCGGGGGTTGGTCCGGAACTAAGCTCTTGGAAGGATAGCCAGCGAGCTCAGTTCATGGCTGCTACGGATGCGCAAGCGCTGAGCGGATTCCGTGCACTGGCGGAATATGAAGGGATCTTGCCGGCGCTAGAATCTTCCCATGCTGTCTATGGGGCGATGGAGCTGGCCAGGACGATGACGACGGGGCAGAATATCGTCGTCAGTCTGAGCGGAAGAGGCGACAAGGATGTTCAAAGTGTAGCTGATCATTTACCTCGGTTGGGTCCGAAAATTGGATGGGATTTGATATTCTGAGCGTTCGACTTCTATGGAAGATGATCCAGGGTCGAAGACAGCAGTAAGGATATCACCTAGCGATATCAATGCCTAATGTTAGACACGCAGAAATAAAATCCCACAGCCAAAGCTTCCTATAACAAAGAAGTTCAATCTTTTATGATACTCATCAATACTTTGTAATGACAACGAAAATAGCATAACGGGGAAAGGGGAAGCGGTGAATGCAAGACAAGGCCTCTAGCGCTGCCTAAGAACAACCTACGCGGTTACAACTCATCCTCTGTAAGTCCGCATACAACTCCCACCATGTCCAGCACTCATACACATCCTCTGAGCTTGAATCCTGATACTCTCAAATTCTGCCAACTACTTCAACGCTCCGAATCTTCCTCGCTATACGAGATAACGCTAAGCAACGACCGCTACTGTCTAAAAGTGGTACGTACTCTCCACCAGGTAGGTAAAGCACCAAACTAACGTGTGAAAGTTTCACAATAACGGCGACCCCGGCTATACCCCGAATGGCCGTGGCCTGAACCGTTACCGTCGCGAGTGAAACGCTTACAAGAACCTGCAATCTGCCGGGGTGTGTCAAAAAGGCGCGGTTCCAGTTTACTATGGCTATATTGAGCAAATCGACCCAGTTCTCTTTCGTCCTCATTTCGGTCATTTCGCAGACGATGAAAATCAACCCAATGCCATCATGTTGGAGTATCTACCGGAACCAAAAGGGCTGAATTGCATGAATTACTCACCCGAGCGCTTCCAGATCGCAATGCAGGGGTTGAGTGCGATTCATCGCGCGCGGGTTCTTCATAATGACCCGTATCCGAAAAATATCCTTCTTGTGCGTGGGGAACCAACGCGTGTCATTTGGATTGATTTCGATATTGCGACAACATATTCAGAGGCTCAGATGGAGGATGGTCAGGTGCAGAAGTACTTTGAGGAAGAGGCCCTGTGGGCGAAAAGCTTTGGAGATCTATTGATATGATAAACCATTGCCTAAGTTACCCCTTCCTTAGGTTCTAACAACAGCCTGACTGAATGCAGAAAAGAGATCAAGAAGGTCAACCGCCAAATCTCAGCTATTACTAGGTCGCCTACAAGACTGTCACGTCTTTCCTCGTGACTTCATGAAATGAAAAAGAATCTCAAGATGCATTATCTAACTGATCAACTAATTAATTAACATTATTAATGATCTAATCTAACTTTGCAAATGCAAAATGGCTTGCTAACAAGGGTATATCAAAACCTATATCCCGAACTCCTGTGAAAAATGAATCAAATCGAATCGAATCAGACCATGCCTTAGTTACTTTTCTGGTTCTTTAAATCGTAGCTCGTTTCTTGTTCCGTTTTCTTTCTTCCGGCCTCCCCTCCTTCAGCACTGTCATCAGACAGTTCAACAAGCCGTCCGCACCCTCCCCGTCGAACTCGTCAACAGATCCCGCGACCGATCCGGAGAGTCCACGAACGGACGCAGCTCGGAGTACTCCGGCGGCGCAGACACAGGAATCACCGGCGGCGCCACGCTGCGCGGGTTGAAGAACTCTGCATTCATCTCGTCGATGGAGATCTCGCAAGCGTCCTCCTTCCCAGGTACAGGTTCTCGCCGAGCACAGGTGAATTGCAAGGGCACGCGCAGCGAGACGGTAGGGGTCAAGATATTCGCATTAGGCGTGTGATACGAGATGCTAAGATCGAGGGCATACACGCGCGAGATAAGACACGAGTGGAAGGAGGGCACGAAGGCCTTCTTAGCCGGCAGGGCAACTGGCACCACCACGGACGCGGTGTAATAGACCGATCCATCGAACGAGGCAGACGGACCGGTCAGGGATTCGGCGTCCGAGCTGGACGACGTGCTCGATTGGCGCGAGTCGCAGCGGTCCAGACGGGGCGCTTCGTGTCGCGTCCAGCCGGCCGACGACGAGGCGAGACACAACGTCGACAGAGGCACCGACTCCGTGTAACCGCCGCGGCCCATCTGCGCCCACATCGCGGGCGACGAGGGCGACGGGAAGTCGGGCCAGGGCTCGGCGCTGAAGTAGGTCAAGACGCGTAGTTTGCTCCACACGGTGCCTAGACGAGGCGGGGACTCGGTGCCGATGGGATCGAAGCGGAGATGAAGCGTGGCGGCGGTGCTGACGAGACTGTTGCTGCTGCTGTGGTTGTCTGCGGCGGCGTTGGAGCCGGGATGCAATACGACAGGTCGAGGCTGTGAGGCGGCCACGACCAAACGGCCGAGTTTCCCGCGCAGCAGGCCACGCTTGACGTCCTTTTCCTTGCGGGTGCAGTAGACGGGCTCATGGTCGGCGACATTGAGCGGCGGTTCCTCCTCGACGGCGGGGACGATGCGGACTTTCTTGCCGACGGAGACGAGGCTTTTGGTCGTGGCGGCTTCCGAATCGCTCGGTTTCTTGCGCAGCACCGTTACGCGTATTAGGTACGCGATGCGGCACATGTCCGGCGAGATGTCGTCCAGCAGCGTTTTGCCGTCGGCGGCCAGCATGGCGTCGCCCAAGGTGGGCGGCAGCAGCGTGTGCGACGCTTCCACGTGCATGTTGGTCTTGCGGTGGCTGCAGGCATGTGGCAGCAGACGCTCGGGCACGACGAAGGTGAAGGGGAATTCGTAGCGGCGGTTGGGCTCAAGCACTCGCGGAGTAGGATACGCCGTGTCGTCGATGGGTTGGCGCAGGCGTAGGAAGGTCTGATATGCGCCCGTGCGGCCGGGGATGGATGCACGCTCTACAGAGGTGCGAGAAGTTCCTGCAAAGTGTCAATATGGTTCTAGATAGATACTTCAGATAAGCTGACTGGTTGTGAACATACCTTCAAAAGTGATTTCCACCTCATCGAATCGGACATCGCGGTCGACGGTGACGGTGGCCGTGCCTTCAATGCGGTCGCCAGTGGTGTAGGTGCTCACTAGACCCTCGGTTTGCCCTTGCAGGTCAACGGTGACCTTGGGTTGCACACGGGAGGTGAAGGCCTCCAAGGTACTGGAGGTTCGAGTGATGAAGGACGAAGCCATTCCGAGATCGATGTATCCGACAATGGCAGCGAACCTTCCCTGTATGGGGTAAAGTGAGAGAAGACAGGATCGGTGGAGAAAAAAACAATCACAAGAGAGGAGAGAAAAAAAAAGTGATGACCCCAGCTTTTAAGAAGAATGAAGGGATGGGGTGATGGTTGCAATTGAGTAATGGAATGGACCGGTGGAGCAAGGGAGGTTTTTTCCCCCAGGGGGGTCAGGATCTAGTTAATATTAATATCTAGTTCTACGGGGTGTAGTCACTAGCCAGGACGTCATTGCATATGGTAGGGAGTACTCTACGGACTAGAGTAAATTACAAACCTAACACGAGACAATAAAATCAATCAATCATTGTTGCTCGTGAGTCACATCCCTCCCTGCTTGGAAATCTCGTTATTGAAGCCATCCGGGCACGTGGGTGGGCGAAACCCTCATTTGTCCTCGACGGCATCGCAAGCTTAACGCAAGCTCTTCCATAGAACCAACCCAGCCAGCGACTAGCCACGGCAGCCAGTCAGTGAGCAATTCTTTTCTCTCGTCAGGTTCTTCATCGGGTCTAGTCCATCGAACGACGCCAGGATCCACCGGGCGGCAATTGGTGGAACCGTCGACGATCGCGCCTTTTGACTTGCGCCCTGGAAATGACATTCCACACGCCCTGCGGGAAACCGGTGGTAAGACCGCTAAAACCACGGGCTAAACGGTCTGGGAGGTGTGACTCCTCGGAGAAGTCGACGGCGTAGACGGCGTGTTCGGCGTGGTCTCGTTCCTTAGGAACCCTAAGCGATGTAGGAGTTTCTACGATGTCTACGGTGTATACGGTGTATACGGAAGAGCACTGGAGCTGACGAATCTTGAGCGAGTCTGGAACCAACCCTAATCCGGTCCAAAGTTGAGCTCCCCTGACGCCACGAACGAAGATCGTTGTCCCATTCCAGGGATCTCCATTCTTCCGTTTGAGTTTTCGTGATGATCAACCGGAGTCCTTCTCCTACAGTTTGATTTTTGGGATTCCGTCATTCCATGTGATGCGTTCAAATGAAACTATCGAGGGGGACGATCGACGTGTTTGCTGCGTGTCATTGACGCAGATTCCGAGCAAAACTAGCGATTGATTATTGAATGTATGGAATACTCCGGACGGGTTAATGGGAAAGCCTCGCCGATAGACCACGGAGTAGTCCACCCACTAAGGTACTCGGCGGATCCTCACGCCCTACGACATCGGACCGCTTTTAGTCTGACTCGTGTTGTTCTTGTCTTTTCGTGTTCTATGTTCTGGTCCTCTGGTCTTCTCAATATTGGACAGCCGACCGTGACGCCGCTGCTGCATTATTAAGCTCGTATTGTCTGAACCTTCGTCTTTCTTGCTTTCTTTCATCATTATAAATTCCCTTTGCAGACCAACATCACCTGATCATTCAACAATAACAAGAACAACAATAACAATAACGCCATCCATCCAGATCACCTCCGTTCTCGCAAGCGACGCTAACCGAGCCTCGCGACCGACCCAGCCAGATCCGAGACTAACCGAGCGGCCTCACCACTTTTTTTCATATAAATCTCTGTTTATCAGGGACAGCGAGTCGACTTCAAGTAACGCCATCAAGTAAAAGTATGGGAACATTGTTCCCAGATCCGGTTTGCGTTTTCATTATGCAATGGGTGATAACGCCATCGTGAAAATTCTGTCGCTCTGTTGTCTTTCCGGACCCTGAGACATCTGGCCAGCTATTAGCCCTAACTAACCACGTCCATAGTCCATACTCAGTAGCTATTATGTACCATAATAGCAATTGGTCACTTACTGTTCGAGGCTTCGACGCCTTCCCCGAACATGCGGTACTCTGAGAAATTTCTGGACGTTGTCAATCGCCTTTGGAACTGCCAGGGCCCATGTCCAGCTGTGGAGCTCCACGTTCTGGTATACACACCGATGCCACTCTGTCTTTTTTTTTTTATGAAAATATTTTTCGGTGGTCATCGATACTTCTGATATAAAGCTCTTTGTCCACCCCGGCTATATCCTTTGCCTCGATGTCTGAGAATCAACTCGTAATACTACGCTAGCTCCGTGAAGACACCACTCTGATCCTTAATCAAATTTTTAATCTGTCTTCAGATCGAAATCTTTGATATCCCGTCTAAACCTCACCATTTTTTTCTTTTCTAGTACGGTTTGAGGTGTTGCAGTTCACCCCGAACATTCTGTCGTTCCCCTTGACTGCCGAGCGCAGATGAACAAAGGTACTTCTGGCTACTTTGCCCTGTCGCAGCTAGTATTGTTTCGTTCGGTTCAAAGGGCATAAATTTCCGTCGTTTTCCTAATCACTTTGCTCTTCTGCGCGAGAGCCGTGGCGGTTACTGTAACAGGGATGTTGGCAACTGAGATCGTCATTGCTAAAGGAAATAACCTGCATGAAGTACGGCCCTGGAACAGCCTCGCAGCGTGGCGTTGCTTTTGGCAATTCGACAAGGCTAGATAGATACCCAAAGCCTCACCTAGAACCCCAACCTATGCTCTCCCCCTCTCCAATCTATATAGTATTACAACCCAACACTTTTCTACAGAACCCGTAGGCAGAAAAATGACCACAACACTTCCGAATCCCTCCTTCCTCGACGCCGAAATTCTTCTAGCCCACGTCGTCTCAGAATTCGAAGCCGATCTCTCTCATGACCAAAAAGTCGGCTTCAATGCCGAGCAGTCTCGTCTAATCCACGAACCTCCTACATTCAAAGACGTGATTGAAGTGACGGAGAAAATCGACCGGAAATGGTCCAAACGAATGACCCAGGGCCGGTGCTTAGGAGCTCGCACGACAAATTTCCTCCAGTGCGTCCAGCAGTTCGCAGCGCTGGGCGATATCATTATCGGTGGCTCGCAACATATTATCGCATGCGGAGTTTGGACGCTCGTAAGGATGTCGTTGCAGGTCAGATAGACATTTCCCCGGGCCGAGCCTCTCTTTACCTTCCATCTCTACATACTGTTCATGCATACGTACGCTAACACGCACCCATAGCTAGCCCTTAACCTTCACACGGTAGCTTACTTCGAGAAGCTATTGTATCTATTCATGACCGTTGGTTGCACGACGCCACGGTTTGAGAGATTCGCACAACTATATCCCCGGTCAACGCACTTGAAGGTGGCGCTATTCGAATACTTCGTTGTCGTTGTTCGTCTCTGCCACCAGATCTTACTATTCACCAAGAAGTCTCCTCTCAGGAGATTCAGTGAACGTCTGTATTCGTCAGAATTGGCCGAGTACCAATCCAAATTGGAGTTTTACGCCATTTCGATCAGAGACGACATTTCGTTCCTCATGGCACAAAGACTTGAGGGACATGGTCAGTCCCTACGTCAATCTTCGGTAGAAGATCATCGAAAGACGAGCATCGGGAAAAGACCCCTCCTTAATATGAGTTTTGATCGCCTGACATCCGACGCTTCACGTCCGCCAGCTGAGGACCCCAAAGAATAAGACGACATAGTCAAGACGACATAGTCAAGACGAGAAAGGGACTGGAAGACGTCATCTGTTTGGATGATGCTGGGCCGATTAGGCAAGGCTTTCCACCAACTGTTTGTCCTGGTTAACGATTGGATTCATTTTATGAACATTATTATATTAATTTACAACGCTTAGTTCTCAAGGGTTGAAGTATGTGAATCTTCGCAAGCGAGATTGAGTTAATCATGATCACGCTGTGGTCTGTGGTTGAGGGACGTTTATGAAAACTCGACTCGATTTGACGAATCTGAAACCAGAAAAATACTATCAAACCAAAAGGATGATATAAACAAGTCTACAACTTTTCATTCATATACAAAAAATGAACAATCGAAAAAAAAAAAAAAAAACCAACGCCAATCATGCATCCACCTGGTTTTAACTAGGTCAACATATCATCCAATCTCTCCCCCAACACACTCTCAATCTGCTTCACCCATTTCCTCACTTCCCGCTCGACCTGCTCATCCTCATCCTCCATCAACTCGCTAATATACGGCAGCATCTCGGGCAACAGAGCCAGCCACTCTTCGCCCAGCTGCTCTGTCAGCGACTGCTCGGCCTTTAGGGCCGCCAGGCGCGTAAACGGGTTTTCGCCGCCGGCCGACTTGCCTGTGACCGTAGACGGCCGCAGGAAGCGCATCAGCGTCGAGTTCAGCTCCTTGTGGTTGTCCGTGGAGTCAGCGGCCACGGCCAGTTCGGTGATGGTTGGCACCGTCTCGGCGATGACCAGGTTGGCGCTAGGGGAGTTGGTGGCGTGGGCGAGTTGCGAGATCAGAGGTTGCGAGATGGCGGTAAGGTGAGAGGGAGATTGCCAGAATTCTGGGATTCATCGTTAGTTCGCTGGGCAGGAACATGCAAAATTTAGAGAACTTACCATCTTGGTCATGTTCAAAGGCGTTTCGGAGCATACGCATCGTAGCCAGCCAGAGAGACTTGGTCGCCTGGTCGGACGGCTTGGCTTTGCCGAGGACGGAAACCACAGTCTCAATGATGTAGCTGCCATAGCCGGTGACGATCGACTGGAAGAGGTTAGCAATGTTTCATTTTAGAAGTATAGGGTTCAGTAGAAAATACCTGGAGCGTGCCGAAGAACACCTGCAGGAACTTGAAGAACGTCGTCTGGCGGGCCAAGTTGCCCTGCGTATCCTTCTTCGAAACGCTGGTGTTGGCCCAGTCCAGCATTTTGACAAAGATCGGACGGAAAGTCGTGTCGTTCAGCTTGTAGATCATCTTGATCGTCATATCGTTGATGCTGTCCTCGATCTCGTCCACATCCGACAGCTCAAGAGTGGCTCGAGTCCCAATAGAGCTCTGCTCACGGCGCAGGTCAAACGCCTTGAACAGTACATTCGTAAGAATGGGTAGGCTCTTCGAGATAGCGGACTTGGGGTGCTTCTGGATGGCCAAGCTGACCACCTCCAAAATTTCCTTGGTGGCTTCGGGGCCAGCCGCCGTAGCGTGTTGCCAGTTGCGATCCACCGCACCGAAGGTGGCGGCGAGGTCGACCTTTCGCGCCATCAACCGCAGCGCCTCTTGTCGGCTTTCGGCCTCGCTTTCCTCCGAGGAAGCGGATTTGAACGAAAGCAGGAGAATCTTGTCCAGCTGGGGGCCGGAGACCATGAAGGGCAGGTGGACGAACAAGGCGGAGAACAACGAGTATACCGCATCGTGCAGTCGGGTGTTCTCCTGACCAGCCTCGAGACTCAGCTCGAGCAGGGCCAGAGACTGACTAACCGCCGGCGGCAGGGCAGGAATCATCGCCTGGCCGAGAACTTCGGCCATCGAGGCCAAACACAACACGCCCATGATGCGAATGCGATCGTCCTCGGAGCCGATGCAGGTCTTCCCAGCCACCGCAATAGCCGCAGGAATGACCTTCGACGGGTCCTTCTTGCCGTACTTGTCGGCAATGCGGTCGATACAAGCCACGGCCGCGTGCTTGAGCAGAATGTCGGGCGACGACTCCACGATGGTGACCAGCGTCGGCAGGAAGTCCAGCATCCGGATCTGCGATGGGCCGTCCCGTTCGGGGGTCTGGCGCAGACGGCCTTCCAAGAGTCGGAGGACCTTCCGACGGAGTTCGTCGTTGGGTCGTTGCAACAGGACCTCGACGGTATCAATGAAGTCGGCAAGCGACAGAGTACCGAACAGCGCGCTGAGCACTTCGCCGCTGGCCTGGCTGATGGGTTTCACGCTCTGCATGGAATCGCCAATGTCGAGAACTTGCTCCAAGATAAAGGAGAACAGATCCCGAATCTGGCCGGGGGCGTCGCCCTCCTCGGACTCGAACGCCTGCGCCATCTTCGTTTTCAAAGACGAGTGACGGAACAGGTAGGCCAATGCCCGAAGCAGATCAACTGCAACCTTCTGAGCCTCGCGCCCATCGTCAGTTCCGATTGCAAGAAGCACCTTCGAGATACCGGGATTCTTCTTGAGCGAATCGATGACGAGATCGAGGTACTTCTTATATGTCTGCAACAGGGTTAGTCACTTGTTAAATAAAAGGGGGTGTTCAAGTGTAAAACGCACGCTAAGTTCGATAGGAGCCTCAGCATCAGACACAAGACCTGTCATCAAGACCAGAACATCCTTGTCCATGGAGTATCTATTGGCAAGCATAGCAAGAACGGCGAACAAAAAGTCCTGCGTACCCAGCTTCGTGATGAGAGCATGGAACAGTCGCAGGCGTCGATGCGAGGGAATATGCTCGAATGCCGCGGTGAAGCTGAGCAGCAATTCTGATGTACCCGACACCACATCGCGCTTCTGGTTGCGCAGGGACTGGATAAGTGCCGGAACAACCTGGTCGATCGTCTGGTCAATCACGGAAACGGAGTAATCGTCGTCCTTGCGCAGAACGCTCGATCCCATGAAGGTGAATATGGGCATCACGCTGTGCAGGACCAGCTCAGGAGCGATGACCGACAAGCCAGCAACCAGGAGAAGTGCCGAGTTCTGCACTTGAGGACTGTCGGTAGTACGGACACAATCCACAACCAGATCGGCCCGGATGACTGAAGTGTCGAATTGCAGTTTGGCATTTGCCTTGGATCGGTTGACAATGGCCAAAAGGCTGCCAAGAACCAGACTCAGAAGGTAGCTCATTCCAGACTGGATCTGCGACTTCAAGTGGTGAAGAGCAGCCAGGGTCTGGAACAAACCGTCGGCCAATTCCGGGTGTGCCTCCGGCTTTGAGCTGTCTACCAATTCCAAAATGAACGTCATCTTCTCCATGAGTTGACCCAGATTGGCCTCGTCCCGGACTGTCATGGCAACCATGTTGTTCTGGCTAGTGCGTCTCCTCTTGGGTGCCGGTCCAAGAGACTCCATGTCGGTGACGGAGGCAGGGATCTTCTGCAGGAATTGAAGCAGAGCAGGTCCCGGCAGCTCGACGCCACGCAACACATCACGACAGCCGGCGACAAGTAGCGAGTCTGCCTGGCCGAGAGAGATCTCGAAAATTTGCTCGGTGGCAACGACTTGGCGGTCCTCAGGCACCTTGGACCAAATGTCCCTCATGCGGCGGAAGATTGCGGCGGCGAAGGACGGGCTCAGGGACTGCGAGTAAGGGTGAACGTTAGACAGAAGGACGGTGACAGCGTCCTTCTCCTTGGGCGTGACCGTCGCAACGACCTGGTCCTCCATTTCAGTGAGGGGAATGCGCTCCTTCTGACAAGCTTCCAGGGCCTTCTTTTCGCCCAAGTCTCGCCACATTTTCAGCACAGGCTCGAGCTCCTTCGTGCGCGTAGTTCCACCCGCCTTGTCAACGCGGTTGAGCAATTTCAGCAGCCCATTCTTCGGTATAAACAGCGGCACTTGGACGGTATGGGAGCAAAGCAAGGTGAACAGGTGCAATCGGAGAGGCTTCTTGATCTCTGCAGCACCAGAGTCGGTCACTGAAGAGCCGCGCAGGGTCGTCTCGAGGGCACGGCCAATATGAGCCGGGTCCAAGATGAACTCTTCCAGGCCTGGCATGAATGCGCGCTCCAGCACTTTCTGGGCGTCCCGGCCAGAAAGCCAGGGAATGTCATTGGATTGCTTCTCTTGGCCGTACAGAGTGTCACGAGCCCAAACAGTCATATTGTCCGCCTTCTTGCTCTTCTTATACCGATTGCCAACGGTAGCCAAGAGACCGGCCGCTTCGCGGCGAATTCTTTCCGATGAATCAGTAAGAGCAACCAAGACAAACGGAAGCAGGGCTTGGAAGTCAAGGTCGGCAGCAGCAGAGTTGAGAAAGGCGGAGATAATGCTCAACGCCGCCCCTCGGGTGCCGATGGGGAATGGGCCAGAGAAAACTCGGACGAAGAAAGACAGGAACTGTGGCGACTTGGTGGCATCCGCCTTTCCGAGGACCTTCAATTCGGTGAAAGTATCGAGATTTTCCTGAGATCCAACAGCGAGCGCAAAGACCTGGACAAGACGGTCGAAAACAGGAATAGACTGGGCGGAAAGGAATGAAGCCTTGAACGGGCTCTCCGCCTTCAAGGGCTCAAGAGCTTCCGGGAAAGCATCCTGCTCCGGTTTCTTGTCCTCTGCATCCTCCATTTCCACATCCTCCAGGGCCTTTGGCGTCGGTGCCGACTCAAGAACAGTCTGCAGATTGTGTTCCAAAGCGGAGATATTTAGGGACGATTCTGCGACGGTTTTTTGGAAAATGGGCTTGAGGGTTTCCGAGTTGCTGAAAGACTGGACGAGATCAGCCAGGTGAGTTTGGGAGTCCAACGACATGACACCCTCCTTGTTCGCATTGCTAGCAGCATCCAAGACCAAGGCCATGGCCTTGCCGGTCTCCTCTTCGCCGAACAACTGCGCTTCGAACATGAGCGCTAACAGATCCAGTCGCGAGGTGTCCTTCTGATTCGAGATGTCTTGGACACAACCAGCCACAAGCGCAAGAAGCAGGTTGGATGTCTTATACTGGGTCGAAATTTCAGAGAGCTGCTGAACCAGGTTGTCCAATCGGAGAATAGCCTTGAACGCACGCTTCGGTATCGTTGCGTCGGGCTTCAGCTGTGCCATGACGGACAGACAAATCAGACCCGAATTCGCCGTCTCTTCAGTCCACGAGCCCGCAACAGCCCCCATCAGCTCGTCGAGGACGGTATCCTGTAGAGAGGCCTTCTGGGCCAGAACCACGCAAACCATGTAGCAACCAATAACCAACTCCGAGACATCCTTCATGGCCAATCCGTCATTCAGAACAGCGAGAACTCGCAGAAGAATATCGTCGTGCTGCTGCTTCTCCACCGCTCTGCGACCCGAGCGCGCTGAGTCCAGCATTCCCGCAACAGCTTCCGTCATAATTCCCGCCCAGAACGAGAGGAGCGCATGGTGGCCCGCCTGCAGTCGACTGACCGTAAGGGTATATTCATTAATTGCGGCAAGGAATAGCTTATTTGTCGTGGCACTGTGCAAAAGCGGATGACGAGGAGGGTTGGTCAGGCTTTGCTTGTACGGGTTGAGCACCTTGAACGTGGGCGTCAAGTCCTGGGGAAGTATCGAGAGCAGGTTCAAGAAAAGAGGGGTAGTGTGGTATGGCAGGAAGGTGAGGATCGTAAACGCGGTATTGTGCTCGTGAATTCTGCAGGATGTTAGCCAAAGTCAGATTTATTTTCTATAGAAAAAAAAGCATTGGGTCACTGTCGCACCGGAATCGCCGAACGAGCCAATCCACCGCCTTAACCGCAGGACTCAACAGCAATCTTCCTCCCACTAATGCCAGGAAAGCTTCCAGTGCCGTGTCCAGCTCCTTGTTCTGAGCAGCGTTCATTTCCGTTCGGTCTTCGCCGGTGCTCTGTTCGCTGAAGATGGTCCGCTCGAACTGCGCGAACCGGGGGTCCAGCAGGCATAGCTCCTGAAAGCCCTCGTAACATATTTCGTAGATCGTCTGAAAGTCCTGGGATCCAGCAACCTTCTTGTCGAAAATCAGCGATTGCGAATGGAGGATTCGCTGAGCTCGGAGGTTCAATTGGCTGGTCGAGTTGGCCGCGATCTGCGCCAACTGCGCGGAGAGAGACGAAGCCATGATTTTGAGGGTGAATTAATTTTTAACGAGAAAGACAGAAAGTATCCATCCCCAGACAAGCCTCTTCTTGAGCTCCACTGGCGTTGAAGAGCACTGCGTAATCGATCTGGAGGGGAGGCAGAGGAAGGTTGATCGGAGCAACTTTTTTTACTGCCGCTTTTCCCCAGCAGAAAAAAATCGCGGAACGGAGTTTTTCCAGTTGTCAATTCCGCCCGCCTTTGGCTCCGACCTGCTTTGGCCCACGCCCACGTCTCAAGAGCATGGATTCCTCCGGCTCTCAGGTGAGTGCTTGTCCTCTGTCTCTTGGGTCCTTGATAAGTCATGTCCACTAATCATGTCTCCTTCACTGCAGGAGAAAAAACCCATCCCGCGCTTCGCCAGCTTCAAGCCCCCGACAGCTCCTCCGCCCGCGGTCCAGCGACCCGATCGCGACACCACTAAGAGAGAAGAGAAGGAGGGTTCCCGGCATCGTTCCAGTCATCATTCCAGACATAGAAGTCATCGCGATCGTTCGCGCTCGAAAGAACGGCGCCGAGAGCGAGAACACCTAGATCATCGTCATGCCCGTCGAGAACCGGAACATCGCCGTCGCGACACCCCCAAGGAACCGAGGGATGCAACCCCCGGATTCCGATCGTCGTCTAAAGCCAAGGTGAAGGCGCCTGAAGAAGATGTCCCTGATTTATACGTGATCGATCGCAAAGGCGACAAGTACAATCTGATCTATGGTACCATCTATCGCTATAGCATTCCCCTCTATCATCGCGTCGGTCGAGGGAGTGTACTGGGCCTCCCTCCGAACTATAAAATCGACCGAAATTCCGCTGAGGGCGATGCGTTGGTTATAAGGGCAGATTCATGGCGCTCCGATACGTCCAAAACGAAATCCAAGCGCATACTGGCGGGCCTCCATAAGCAACGACCGAAACTACTTCGAATACGCCAAGCATCTTCACCGAATGAGGACACGGATGCCACCAAAGACTTTCTACCTCTCAACGTTTCCGGTAGTCGACGAAAACAAGCAAACATTGGCGAGATCGAGTCGGACGATGAAAAACACGCGTATCGTTCAATCCACGGTAAAGCCAAACCGGAAGACGACATCCCGAGCGACTTAGAGGCCGTGTCGGACAGCGGGTCGAGTGATGACGAAGCGGTTCGCGTCGATCCAGATCAGGAGATCAAACAACGGAATGTTGAACTGACAAGAGCCGTTGAGAAGAAGCCTAGCGATGTTAGCACATGGCTGCAGCTTATCGATCACCAAGAGACTCTTCTCCGGGGCGCTGGACGGGAATCCAGCGCCTTGACTTATGCCGAAAAGCAAAGCTTGGCCGATATCAAGCTTTCGCTGTATGAAAAGGCCCTAAAAAGATCCGGTCAAACTCCTGCCCGTGATCGTTTACTCCTCGGACGACTGGAAGAAGGCGCAAAATTGTGGGATACGAAGAAGCTGTCCGCACAATGGCAGGCCGTATTGAAGTCGAACGCTCACTTCGTCAGTCTCTGGATCAAGTACCTGGACTTTCGACAGACTGAATTCCTGGATTTTACCTACGAACAATGTCTAACAACCTTCCTGGAGTGTTTAAGGCTCAATCGGTCGGCTCCAGATAATCCCGGGAAAGCCCATGTCCAAATCTACCTTTTTCTCCGACTAACGGTCTTCATTCGCGAGTCCGGGTTCACAGAACATGCCGTTGGCCTTTGGCAAGCAACTCTAGAGATTGCCTTCTTTCGGTCTCAATCATTAGACGCAGACTCACAGGGGATAATATCGATATTGATGGAATTCTGGGAGTCGGAGAGTGCTCGCATTGGCGAAGTTGGTGCAAAAGGCTGGGCTAATGGCGGTGGTGCTCCTGCAGCCCCTAGAGTCTTCAAGCCAGATTCACACGTCAATCCAAAGGCAATCTTCACAACATGGGAAACCTGTGAAAGGGAGCGGATTCTCAATGCCCGACTTCCTGGTCGCAGCTTAGACGAATCCGAAGATGACGACCCTTTCCGAGTCATCCTCTCATCGGACCTCCAAGAGATTGTATCCTTAGTCTGGCACCTGAATTCGGCTGAAGAATTGGTCGACGCTTTTCTGTATTTCTGCTGCCTCCCGCCTCTAATATCTCCGAGAAACCTGGAAACAACTGCCTGCTGGATTGGTGATAGCTTCTTGCAGAATTATCTCGCGGGTAGTGCACAATCCAGTCTTGACGACTGGCTTCCCAAGGACTCTTCCAGTGCCGATCAGCCAATTCTCTTCCCTCATCAAAAGTTCATCCACACCGTTCAAACCCTTTTTGCCGACGAGGGGGCATGGTTTGCGTCTTTGAGATCATGGGCTCAGGCGACGTTACATAGGCGATCCGATATCGACCCCGACTGGGCCCGGCGTGTTCTGAGGTTATTAGTGGAGGCAATGCCGGGCAATGAGCTCATAGCGGAGTATACCATTGCTGTAGAGTTCGCATGCAGCAGCAAGGACGCCAAGAAGTACGCAAAATCGTTGCTCAAGAAGCGGTCCTCTAGCTTGCGGCTCTACAATTGCTACGCTCTCATCGAGCGACGCTCAGGCAACCTGGCAGTTGCCGACCACGTCTGGGCGACCTCTCTCTCCATGAGCAAGACATTCTCGGAGAAGGACAAAGCTCAGAGCGTCCTAGTATGGCATACATGGATATGGGAGTTGCTAGAAGCTCGAAATATAGCCCACGCCTCCCACCTTCTGCTGTCTATGCCTGAGAACAGTGTCGACCCGAAGGTTTTCCCTGATTTTTCCAGCCAGTCCACCATCAGCCCAACCAGCTTTCTCAAGATACAGAGTGTAAGACAAAAATTCCACCCGACCTTAGCAACATGGCACTAATAATCCTAGGATCTGTCGGGAACACAGGAAACCGCCCTCGCCGCCGAGAACGCCGACCTTTTCGCTGCTTGCACCGATTGTCTGGCCATACTACTCTACCTCGCTCATTCACTCGACCTCGTCAAATCCCAAGAGGCATACCTCAACGCCACCCGCAGACTCGATGCAATGCCATCGCACACTGGCTCCTTCCGACCTTTCACCATGGAACTCCTCCACCAGTCGCGCGCACGACTCCTCTACCACCACGTTCGCACCAGCACCCTCTACAAACCCTCATACATCCGAACTCTCTTAACCGAGAGCATCTCATTATTCCCACACAACACCATGTTCCTCTCCCTCTTCGCCTGGAACGAATCTCGCTTCCGAATCGAAGAACGCGTCAGAGACACCATGAGAGACATCACCACGCACCCCCAAGGCAGCGTCAGCGTCAGCGAAAACAGCAACGCCAACAATCTCCTCACCACAACCCAAGTCCCCATCACATCGCATCTCTTCTCCATATACACCGAACTCAGCCGACCCGTCCACGCCGGCTCAACCATCCACTCTGCCCGAGCGGCCTTCGAAAAAGCCATCACCGGCCAAGACAGGCCCTCTTCTACCCTCCAACCCTCCACATCCACATCCACATCCAGCGCCCGCTCCAACCTCACCCTCTGGAAACTCTACATCCTCTTCGAACTCTCGCACCACGACATCCGTCGCGCCAAGGACGTCTTCTACCGCGGTATGCGCGCCTGTCCGTGGTCCAAGGAACTCGTGATGATAGCGTTCAGCCATCTCCGCGCGGACGTCATCCGAGAACGACACTCTAGTACATCCTCATCGCCAGCACCACCTTCCGGTAAAAACGAAGGAATGGGTTTCGACGAGCTCCGTCGCGTGTACAATGTTCTCGTGGAGAAGGAGTTACGGATCCACGTCGACATCGAGGATCTGTTGGATAAAGTAGCGGCTAAGATGCAGGATCGGGCTGCGGCGTTGGGGATCCCGATTACGATACCTGAGGATGCAGAGAGTGAGGATGAGAGGATGGAGTTGTAGACTTGGGGTTGTATATATCTCTTACAAGGTGTTGTATGCTAATGCGAAATGCTAATATGGCACATCCATTCGGTGGTTATTAATTTCTTGGCTCGAATGAAGGCCGTATATCTCTATCCATATGTTAATATTCCACTACATAATCACTATCTGTACTGGTAAATCCAATTCGGGGGCTATACTCTGAAAATATAGTACAAAAACTGCAAGAATCATGGCAGACGGGGAAATTCCAGAAGCCAATCAAGATCAAACAGGGAAAGAGACGAAACAGAAAATCAAAGAAAAGATTCAAAAGAAATGACTGGAAGAAGACAGAAACAGAAACAGAAACAACGAATAAAACAACCTCGTTAAACCACAAAAAAAGAGAATCGTTAGTCATGACATCTCATAGCAAATAGTTAATACCCATATCCTTTCTTTTCGCTTCGCATGCAAATATTACACACTGTCTAGACCGTCAGAGATAACTAGAAGAGAACAAAAAATAAATAAATAAGAAAACAAACTACGAGAGGCAAAGTTAGAAGTGTTCCTTCCAGAACTTGAACTTGATATCCTTAGTAGACGTCGTCACGGCGGCCTCTCGAATCTGTCGAGCCGCTGAATTCGGACCACAGAAGTATACTCCGATTTCGGTGCGCCGGTTCAAGGTCCCGTACAAGCCTGACAAGTAGGTCTGGTCTTGGAGACCATCTCGCATGGCCGTGAAGAGACGCTTGAAGTCGGGACGGCCGAAGTTGGTGCGACTGCGTAGTTCGGTGAGAGGGTCGAGGTCCTGGCCGACTGAGTTCAGGTAAATGTTGGCGGCGGTATCTTCGTCAAGACGTTGCGTGAGGTAAGTGTGGATGCGCAAGAATTCAGCACGGCCTTCGCTAGCGGCTGCGGAGGCGGATTGGGATTCTAGAGACGACAGAAGGGCTTGGAACCATTCGAACGAAGAGGTGTCTTTGCAGACCCAGATGAACTCGACACGACGGAGACGACGAGGAGGGTTAGGGCCAGATCGGAGGTGCCAGATGTTTTTTAAGATGGAGGCCCAGGGTGTGACGCCGATGCCAGTTCCGATGAGGACTGCAATTTCATTCTCGAAGACGTCTTCGGCGGGCGCTCCGTAGGGCCCGTCGACCCGGAGGTTGGGCATCTTTTGTCCATTCTGGAGAGCCACCTCATACATGCCTAGCGGGTCAAGTCCTTCTAAGTCTCGAGCCTGGGCTGGTCCGCAACCTAGGGCATCTCCCAAGGCACGAGTGAAGTCTCCGACCTGACGAACGTGTACGCTGACATATGGGTCGAAGGGGCAGGAGGTTATTGTGAAAGGGTGCCATTGCGTGCTGGACACCTCGGGTACTTGGATAAAAAGCCACTGGCCTGCTTTATAACTCAAGCCGTCTTTCTGAAACTGGATCTCCATTGCATCTGCTAATTGTCAGAGATACTCTCGAGGTCAAACGTTGAGGTAGGGAATACCATATGGATGACGGATCACCTTGGTAATCACGGTTTGTCGCCTAGCTCGAATTTCGCGATAGAGTCTTTCGAAAAGGTAAAGTCCACCTCCTACTAGCTCCCATCGCCATCCCTCGTAGCCAAGACAGTGGTCCCAAAATCTTTGACCGGCGAAAGGCGAAATCGGGTCGGTCGTGTCTCGAACGAAACAACCAGTGGCATGGGTATAAAGAGCCAGCATGAATGGTACAAACAGATGATGCGTGTACCAGAACGTTTCAAACGACTGTTGGCGAATTCGATTGTGCGCGGTGGTATACATCAGCATCATGCAGAGTAACATAATATGGCCGGTTATTCCACCTGCTTGGGTGAAGTGTATTTGGACTGCCGTCCCCGGCCGAATTTGATGCTTTTCCACGTTGTAAAAGCTGCAGGTCATTAGACTCCACCATAATGACAACCTGAGTGTGTAGACTCACTTGACATAGTGTGACGCCGTGTGGACGGCTGTAAAAACAAGCAAAGAATATGCTACCTGACGATGAAACCATACAGTCTCATCCAAAGGTAGCCATCGTATCCTCGGTCTGATACATTTGATGATGTTCCTGCACATCGGCAGAAGAATGAGAGCTCCATCGGCCGTTAGTACTAGACCAGCACCTCTGGAAATCCAAACCGAATATTGCAGGGTATTGAGAGCGTCTAGCTTCGAGTTCGACGCCTGTATGTACCTAAAAGAGATCAGCGACTGTGCTCCATAAAATCATACGAAAACCGTACCAGCCTACTGCAAATATAGCAATGTGTGCACCCCAAAATATTGAATAGAACCAAAGTTTCGAACCTGTGAAATAGGAACCCCAAGCATGTGTCATGGTGATGGAAGAAGATTTGGACGAAGCGGAATACAGCAGCAAATGTTTGAACAGCAGTTAAAGCATCGACCAGCGATGACTGGCAAAAGGAAACAACAGAATAACTATTTATCACGGATAATGACGCTCTTTTTCGGTCCTTCTTTTGGTCAACGCCGAGCCGTAGAATAAAGGAATGACTTCTTTGGTTCGACTCTGGCTGTGTTAACCAGGACTGTGCTGTACAGCTTCGGTGTTTTGCTCGACCCCAGCCAAGGTTGGCCGAGCGAAATAAAGACGGTCAAAGTCCAAGTTGAGGGGTATGGTTGACGATGATGGCATAGAGTGCAGCCGGGTTCGATGTCCCGAGTTTGAAAAACGAGATAGTAAGTTTCTTTTTTCGTTTGGGATAAGGATTCTCATATGGCTTCATGGGGTGATTTGGTCTCAAGGGGCAAGACCGCCAGTCAAGGTCTTCGTGTAAAGCCACGAAAGACAAATGACGGATCGATCAGAAAGTGGCACCTCGGGTCAATTGGGGGCCAAGAGTACGCCTCAATCGGAGCATTATTGTTATCACCAGCGGAGACAACGCATGTGGGTGGGGAGAGAAGGTCCGACGATGAGAAAATTTCGAACGGCTGGCGTTGTGGTTCCCGGAGGAATGGTTTGGGGTGCAGACGTGCAGGGAAGGCGAGAGGGGAGGGGAAGGGCAAAAGACCCTAAATAGCATAGTCGCGCTGCTATATTTATGCCCCCCGGCGCTCTGGGCAACGTTGCTGAAGCGCTGCAGGTCCTAGTACGGGCTTCATTTCCAACCGTCACTCCTGCCGTGGATGGACATTTCATGGTAGGCTCTTCTTTCCTCGCGAGAGAAAACCCTCTTGCAGCCACATTTGGTGCTCGTCACTGCGTCGTATGACTTGTTCCTTCTTGCTAGAATTGCCAGATGAACGCACGGCCAATTCTTTTGCTCTTCCGAGCACAATCCTTCAGCTACGTTCCGGGGAACCGATGTCAATCCATCACATTGCGCCATGAACCTTCCGACCGGCCTGGTCTTTCTGTTTCGAGCGGCTATCCCGGCCGCGGGTTCAAGAATAGTAACACCAGGCCCGCTGGTTTGCTATTTCTATTTCTCTTGAGTCTTCTTTCCATGTTCTCATACCCTGGCGATTCCACCGCACAAAGAAACCATGTGGTGCCAGGATAAGCTGGAAGCGATTGGGAGCCGGTGGTCGCTTGGCGTATCCGTGGAGACCGTAGCTTGTAAAATGATATGCCCTTTAAAATAGATGATTTGCTTCGTGGACGGTGGAGTCTCTGCCACCCCAGAATGGTTTGACCCTATGAGAAGCGTTCTGCAAGCGCTCATGCCGTCACACGGTCTTAGCGTGATCCTAGCATCCCGGCTTCGTGCTCCACAGCAATGCAACTTGTTGGAAGCGTCAAGGGAGGGAGTTGAATTGAAGGTGATGTTTAACTGAATGCCAAAATTAGAATGCTATCAGAGATGCTAGTCCAGGCTAGTCCGAAGCAGCAGACATCTCCGAACATGACCTTTGACATCGTACGGGGTGGTTGGTGCTTGGCGCTGAGCGAGTTGGAATAAATCCGAGATGAATGCAAGGCAGGATCTTGGCCCACTTGGCTCTGCACGATTGAATTCTCGTCACATTTGTTGGGAGTCCGTTCGACAACTTGGCGCCCTGTCAGGAAGCTCATCAATGATCTTCCTCTACTCCGTACTGAGTAGTCGCCTAGTCGGTTAGAAAGACTCAGGAGGGGGGTAAACTTCCGAATGGAAAAGATGGTGAGATTCTGCTGTGATTGTGCCTGTGACTGTGGAAGGATTCAGGAAATAAGATTACTTCGCTTTCATCTGTCCCTTTTTTGATTCCATTCAGCCATCCGCCCTGTCGCCTATCGAAACCGTCCCGTTTCCAAGGCCAAGAGATGCGACAGGTGTACGGTGTAAGGCAGAGTAGCATCAGCGAAAATCGCCGCCCAGGAGGATAAAAAAGGAAACAGACAGATTGCGAATGCCCCGCGCGTCGAGTCTTCACAGGAAAGACGGCCATCAATCAGAAGGTGCAAGTGACACATTGTATCGCTAAAGTGTGTTCCCGCAAATCTCCTGCATGCTTCGCTCCACCGTCACGCTCCGTCTGGTCGCTAGTCTCCAGCGTCTAATGCTTCTCATTTGTTCATGCCCGGATGGTCGTGCATGGAGGTAGCAGGACGCAGGATTTCCTGGTCGAGGGGGGGGGTCCTTTCTTCCCAAGGCCTCTCAGGTCCAATCAAGGGTCTCGGAAGCTCTGAACGTGTGAAGAAGCCAAGAGGGGACTCGGTGGGCGCTGTCATGCGATTGGCGTAGAGGAGGCAGCGGTTGAGAAAGGAGGAGAGATGCGGTGGTGGCGGTCCCTCGGTTGGCGCTGGTAGAACAAGAGGAGTCCGGAGTATGTAATGCGCATCCTTCGCTCCCTCTTCATGACAGGCCATGCCATGACTCCTCCCACTCCGTCTCCGTTAAACGCTTCATCCTCGTATTGACTGTCTGTGCGGATGTGATTGCTGTGATTCGAAATCTTATCTCCCCATCGCACTACTTTTAACTCACCTTGCCATGTCCTTGTCGAAGAAATCCATACGAGCGACTTCCATTGACAAGGCGAGCGATTGAAAGGAACTAATACCCTTCATTTATCTTCACCTTTCGCGGGACGAAAGCTACTCAGCGCATTCACCATCTTGTCTTCCAATCCAAATCATGGGAAGGTTAATCAAAAACCACTGGGGCCGATTGATCATCCTCACGGCTGCTGCCTGTATGCACCTGCTCTCTACCCTCCTTTGTTCAGTAATAGATCAGAGATGCTAACGGTTGAGTTTCCTCGCAGACCAAGTGGGCGCCGCCATCGAGGGATTCATCTGGCCGAAAGTATTCTGGGACTTCATCACCCAAAACCTGAACGGCGCCGTAGCGCCCGTTCCGGTTCTGCAGATTCTCAACCTGATAATGGGCCTACTCGGCCTCGCCTGGGAATGGCCTCTGAAATACTTCGCGGGAACATTAGCCCACCGCAGCATCGAAATGCGACTTATCCTCTATCCGCTCAGCGCTTTACTATCAGCGCTTCTCTACCAAGGCACGGATCCCGCGATATACTACCTGGTTGGCATTGGGGTCTACTTTTGGGCATATAGCGAAGGAGAGGTATGTACCTGTATCATCTACTCAGCCTGGAATTTCTTCATTGACACTTGCTAGGTTGTATGTCCGGAGCCGTGGACGTTACCGAAACGACGATCCCTCAAAGTATAACAACACATAACATCATGAATTCTTTTTGCGATACGCATACATTCCACTCACGACCCTAACGACACAGATAGCATGATATACGGCTTAGTTTTGGCTTGGGCATAATGGTTCTCTGGGAAATGGATGGCGTTTGATTTTGGGTGGCACAAAGAATAGCTGCCAGCGATGGCCAGTCTACGATGCAGGCGATCAACCTACGGGATTCCTGCAATTTGACAATTTTACAGTGCTCTATATTATAATGTAGCAATATCAGCATTTCACAGTCAATAGATATGACATAACTCAACAGAATCTATCCTTGACTTACTATAATCTGATGGTGGTGCCTTTCCTAAATATACAACGGCACATTTGCCACAGCTGCGATACCGTACTTGATCACCTGACGCACGCCCCCACCTGACGCACGAAAATTGATTCTACACCGATATTTTGAACATCTTTAAACCTCAATATCTTCATCAATATGGCTCCTATTGATGAGGCGATTGCAGAATTAAACTCCCTGAAGCTTGAAAATAGACCTACACTTACTTTTATTGCGAAAAAGTATGGAATTCATAGGTCAACGCTATCAAGAAGATTCCGCGGCGTTCAGCATTCCAAAGATGAGCAATACCAGGAGCAACGATTGCTTAATGATCGGCAAGTGAAAGTGCTTATTTCTCATATCAATCGATTGAGCGAAAAAGGCCTTTATATATCATTTGAAATGCTGCGAAATCTAGCTCACGAGATCTCTGGTAATCGTCCCGGAAAACAGTGGCCGAGCCGCTTTATAAAACGATATAGTGATGATCTTATTTCTCGCTACACAACTGGGATCGATTCCTCTCGAAAAAAGGCTGATTCTGCGCTGAATTACGCATTATATTTTGAACTTTTGACTCGCAAGATCTCGGAATACGATATACAGCAGGAAGATATCTATAATATGGATGAGAAAGGCTTCCTAATCGGAATGCTCAGTAAAGCGAAGAGAATCTTCTCTAAACCATTATACGAGAAGAATGGAATGAAGCAACGGCTTCAGGATGGAAATCGAGAATGGATTACAACGCTCGCCTGTATCTGCGCGGATGGAACCTCGCTATCTCCGGGTCTTATATACCAAGCTGCCTCTTCAAAACTTCAAGATTCCTGGCTGCAGGACTTCGATCATTCTCTTCATCCTTGCTTCTTTGCATCCTCGCCTTCAGGATGGACGAATGACGAGCTAGGATACGCGTGGCTGCGAGATGTATTCGATCGAGAGACAAAAGCGAAGGCGAGGCGGCGTTGGAGGCTTCTTATTCTTGACGGCCACGGATCTCATGTCAATATGAAGTTTTTCGAATACTGTGAGGCAAATAAGATCCTTCTAATGACTTATCCGCCTCATTCTACGCATTCGCTCCAGCCACTTGACGTTGGAATCTTCGGGCCTCTCTCTACAGCGTATAGCGAGAGATTAGAACGATTTCTGCATGAATCTCAAGGACTTTGTCATATCACAAAAAGAGACTTTTTTCGCCTCTTTTGGCCGTCATGGGAGAGCACTTTATCTGCTGAGAATATCGCTTCTTCGTGGAAATCGGTAGGTGTTTGGCCGTTGAATCCTGATATCGTCCTATCGCGATTTAATCGGAATGACGATAATCGGCCTTCATCTAGTGAGTCATCTCGCTCAGTGCTTGGTGCAGAGGATTGGAGGAAGATTGAGAGGCTTCTTAAGCACGCAGTTGTTGACTGATACGATCAAAAGGCCAAAAAATTAAGTTCTACGATGCATTGTCTGTCTACAGAGAATGTTCTCTTAAAACTACGCTGCCAGGGCCTTGAAGAGGCCCTTCTTCAAGAGAAAAAGAAGCGTCAGCGAGGCAAGCCTCTTTTATCTGAATTACGGGCCCCTGAGGACGGCTACGCGGTGTTTTACTCTCCTAAGAAGATTCAGCAAGCTCGTGACCTTCAAGCAGAAAGAGATGAGGCTATACAGCTCGCCAAAGCTTCAAAAGAAGAGGAAAGGCTTCGTAAACAGCAAGAGAAGCAAGATCAAAGGCTTTTGATTGAAGAACGTAAACGAATCCGCGCTTTAAATCGAGAAACGCGGGTTCGTGAGGCAGAGGCAAGAAAGCAGAAAAAGCGGGATGATCAGCTCGCTAAGCAAGCTGATACACAGCTTCAAAATGACATCAATATCGCTCAAACAGGCAAGAATAAGGTCCCTACAACCCCAAAAGGAAAGAAATCGAGTGGTAGAGCTGCTGCAGAACCTGAGGTTGTTGATGAGCCCCCCCCAACGCTTAATCGCCGCGGTAGGCAGATCCGCCTCCCTGAGCGCTTTCGGCAATAAAGAATATTGTAAATAGCTTCATTATAATGCATTTATTCAACCTTCTAAAAATCTCTATATAATACTAAATGTGTGTGGCTCTAGAGCTTCATTTCTATGTAGGTGCTGAGGTAAAATTCGTGCGTCAGGTGGGGGCGTGCGTCAGGTGATCAAGTACGGTAACTCCATTGTACCTGTCCACATCATTCCTAATACTACACAATATAGGAGCTCAACGAACAACCGAGATGATAAGCTTCGTTCCAAATGCAATTATATTTATTTTGCAGCCAACTCATCCCAGCACATTCCTTACGCACCAAGTAGTTATGCATGCATCCTGAGTCATCAAAAAAATTTCACATTACCTATGCATAAGCACGTGACCAACCCGCCAACCGTCCTCCCCGATCAAGTTTAGCCCCTCGAATCCAACGCAAGGACAATGCTCACTTTTAACCAAAAAGGACCAGAATCAAGGATTTTTAATGAAGCCGTTCGCCACCAGCTATATAAAACCTCTTTCGCTCTATACGCTAATCACGCAGCCTACTAATATAACAAAATATAGTGCAAGCATCGCAAAACAGAAAAACATGCCCCCTTCGGAGTATACCTGCACGATACAAGATGTCTCGAAACAAGATCCTATCGACGATGACGACAACGACGTCCCCGTGAACAAGCTGACCAGCTTCAATGGGCGACTGAATCAGTTTTTCCACGCGTCGAAGAACGTGAACGGTGGGCGAGAACAGAAAATAAAGTTGGAGTCGAGTGGCATCCTACAGGATGATAATAGTTCTGGCTCAAGCTCGGGCTCGAAACGAAGAGAAGCGCAAGACCAAACCCCAGATCTCTCGAACAACAACTCCATAATACCTTCACCCAAGCGAAGAAAGATGAGACAGAGCAACCCACTCCTCCCATCACGCACGAACACGACTCGCTCTAAATCAACCACCACCGCATCCTCCGCATCCTCACCACAACCACAATCACCCAACCCTCTTCCAAAAACAAAACCACCAACACGATCTCGCCGCACACGCACCTCCCGAACAGCCACACCGTCCTCCTCATCTCCACCCGCAACATCCTCTCTCCTCCGCGACACGATCCCCGCAAACCTAACCCTCCTCCTGGTCGGCGTCAACCCGGGCATTTTAACCGGAACGACAGGATACGCATACGCCCACCCCTCAAATCTCTTCTGGAAACTCCTCCACTCATCCGGAATAACCACCACCCGCCACCCCCCCTCAGACACATACCGGCTGCCGGATCTCTACAACGTCGGCAACACGAACATCGTGGAACGCCCGACGCGAGACGCCAGCATGCTCAGCAAAGCGGAGATGGACGCGGGTGTGCCCGTGCTGGAAGCGAAGGTGGCGGCTCAGCGGCCCAAGGCGGTATGTTTGGTGGGTAAGAGTATCTGGGAAGCTGTCTGGCGGGTGCGGAGGGGGAGAGGGATCCGGAAGGAGGAGTTTCGGTATGGATGGCAGGGGGAAGGGGAGAATATGGGACGGTGCGAGGGGTGGGATGGGGCGCCGGTGTTTGTGGCTACGACGACGAGTGGGCTGGCGGCGGGGATGACGATGGCGCAGAAAGAGGCTGTGTGGAATGAGTTGGGGACGTGGGTGGTTGGGCGACGAGAGGAGATGAAGAAATCCGAAGAGGAACAGAAGGAATTGATTTGATATAGATCATGACTATTTATACAAAGCAAACTTCTACCAAATGAAACTACAATTAACTTGAAAAGAACCCAGCAAATAATAATAGTTATGTAAATGCTATATTATCTAACGATGCAAGAATCTACCATATCAAACCGCAGTACCATCCCTAATCCTAGGGGTAACATACACAATAAACACCTCAAATCATCATGCCTCGTAGAATATTGCAGTAGTATCCGTTAGGTAAGTTGATCAACAATCCCGCGACCCCATGAAACGTTCGGGTCGATAAAAAAAAAGAAAAATAGAACAAAGTAGAAGAAAACGCCGATCATGCCATGATTCCCAGAAAAATGGCATCCGTCATACGGCGATTAGAAATTACCGCGAGATCATAGCGGGACCGTTGCGAAGGTTGGTATCACCCTGGTGTTCCTTGCCCTGTTGATGAGATGGTTAGTATATGCCACTTTGAAAGTATTAAGTAAAGATTGAAGTGGGTCAGCACATACAGCAGTCACCTGGTATTCACCCTTCTCAAGGATCTTCGTCATGCAAGTGTCTTCGTCGGTGGTTCCGAACTCGTTCTGGAGAGTAGCCTTGCTAGCTCCGTCGAGGACACCCTGGGCGCCGTGCCTGAGGGGGATGTTAGTTGGGCTTGATAGAGGAGCTTACTAGAGACATTGACTTACTTGTGGGTAACAAAGATCTTCCAGCCGTTCAGCACGTTAGACAGAGCGATGGAGCGGTCCTGGCGCCATTGCTCGAGAATCTTCACGTCATCGACGAAGACGATGAAGTCCTCGGAGGTACCCTTGTAGAAGATCTTGGTGGTGGCGTCGTTGGCACGCATTTTGGAAGTGTAGAGAGTGTTGTTTAGAGAGTAATTGGTTTATCGAAAGGAGACAGAGGAGATGAAGAGGAGAGGGAGAGAATGGCGTGGTGCAGGCAGGTTAAGTATGAACGGTCAATGACGTCACCAGGTTGGCAGGGCGGGGACAATCACGCGGAGAGGGAAGAGTTCAAGAACAATGAACTTTGGGTATCAAAAAAGACAGGAGAAAAAGACTCAGTATTGGTCAAGATGGTCTCAGTGGAGTGATATTTTGGTTATAATACTTAATTACTATGAGAGGCCAAAGGGACGGCCTTTAAATAAGGACATCTGGTGGGATGGGAGGGTGTGGCCGAGCTTCGACGTCATAGCCTGCCCGGCTTTCGTAAACGTTCTCTCTTGCAAGGGATCCATCAGACTGGAGCCACTTCTTTCCTTCTGTTGCACACCGGTGGGGTGCTTCCCTCACCTGGCTATCCGGATTCCCTCACTCATTACGATCTTCCCCTGGTGATTCTGGCCATTACGTCTCGCCAAGCACCACATCATCAGCCCACGCCCCGCAGCCATCGAATCGACATGAATAGAATAGTAACGTTCCCCGACCAGTTGTGTCATGCTCCTTGATGCAATACTGCAGCCCCGTCTCCATACCGGTTGCATCATCCCCCTCCACCAGCCAAGCCCATACGGCGATTTCTCTTTGCCTTTCGTAGAGACATCGAATTGAATATCGTCCGGATCGAGGATGTAATGGAAGGGCTTTCAAGGCTTTCATGGCTTCCCTCCCCCTTGCCAATGCAAATTTGCGAATCAGGGCTGGAAGGCTGCCTAGAACTGCTTTTGCGCCTCAATGTCTTGCTCCGTCCGATCGTTCCAAAGCTGTAAATGGGTAGCATGTGCCCTTTTTCAGGATCGTGTTCCGATTTGCGTTGCACCACTTCATCTATATGACCATCGTCTGCGGATTCTGCCTTTTCTTGATTTTCTTCGATCGTTCTGCGACTGGGCAAGTGTGCAGAGCTAGATCGCCTATGTATCCCTGGGCGGAGGCTGAGCCGTCTCATAACCGACCCGGACCCAAACAGAATATCGCCCTTCGTCAGTATCATTCCAGGATAAGGGAGAGAATCACGGGTGTAAATGGGTGAAATCACCCGTTCTAGCCGGACGCGCTCCTGCCTCCTGCTCGTCAGTACCAGAGGTGGTGACGAAGGCGTCTTTGGTCGTTCAGTTACCCCTTCGGTCTCAACGTCGGCGGTTCCGAGTTTATGTGGGCAATGAGTCTTTTTGATAATTATATGCTGTAAATTGGACTCTGTCCAGGGGAATGCCAATGAATGAATCGAAGGTCTGCCGCTATCCAGAGGCTGGAGACCCAAAGACAAGAAGCAATATTTACTTTGCCCGGAAGAGACTGGTCTCTGCACATCAGCTGATGCCGCTACGGATTTCAGCAGTCCTGTTTTCCATAACCTCTCTTCGTTTGCACTTGAGGCGCTTAAAACCAGCTCGAATCTTTTATCTTCGTGTTGGAATACTAGCTTCCATGAGAAATAACACTTATGGCAAGACAATCCTGTCAACCGTTTAGCATAGGTCAAAGATCAAGGTTAACCATGCCTTACCTTGGCCATTTCTCGGTGTATCAATCTTTACATCAGAGGTGTATAAACACATCACTGCATGGAGCCTTCGGAAGTCATCCTGTACTCTTGCGAGAAAGAAATGATTCTTGAACAGAACGCAAACCATATAGCCACCCATCAGATGACTGGACGTTTGGTAAGTCACATGGAGCACGCCACAGAGACTTATTGGCCCTAGTTCACGATAAACATCATGCAAGGACGTCTGTAAGGCCTAGGCTTTAGTAAATCAGACCCTGTAGGGCAATTGCCTGGGCCATCTTACCTCTTTGGGAAACTCCAACATGTTTTGCAGCAAAAGCGTTTGATGGGCGAGTTTCCTGTTGATGGGATTGCTCGGTGCCTCATTGATCTGGGCAACCGTGGCTCGCACGCATTCTAAGACTTCTCTTATGCTATCGTGAGCAGATGGATCGTCCTGTATAGGGGTCCACTTGAGTAGCTCTTGAAGCAGCAGTGGGTACTTGCAAAGCCGTTGGATGGGCTGGATGTCTAAGTCAGAAAGTTTTGTACAGTCCTAACTGTGTGACTCCTGACTAACCTTGATGAGGAGATCGTTCAAAGACATGGACTTGTTTGGCTCCAGAGTCCGGCTTTCCATGGATGCCACTGACTTGGATAGAGCTTCGATGCCTTGGTCGAGGATGGGCCAATTGGGTGCCGAGCGACGTAAGAGATCCATATCTTGCATTAACTGCTCGTAGTGACTGCAGAAGTCTTTATATACTACGAATGACATGGACTTTGGCACAAGTTGTCAGCGTTGACAGACGAGCAGAGCAACCCTCACCTACCAGTTTGTCAATCTCACGGGCGACCTCCAGCGCCTCGTTAGTTTCCGCAGTTATAGCTTTGATGCGAAGATTTGGCCTTGCGCTCGGGTTGCGAGTCCCTGTCGATCTGTTCTGGAAAGCCTTGAAACTTAGGTCGACTGTGTTGGAGTGTTTCAGTGTCTTGCTGAGTATGGGCTGTCCAGGCTCCATCCCGGGGAGGCATGACCTAGGCGTCACGGTCCGTAGTCGAGTCAGGAAGGCGTCGTGTGTTCCGCGTATCAATTGGAGATTGCGGTAAATCTCCTGTCTTGCCGAGAAGAGGAGAAGGATCTGAAGAGCGATCGTCAACTAAGAGGACAAAATTCAAGAATTCGTCACCCGGTCAAGAAGCATACATCGGTAAGGGCTTTCAATCCAAGCACATAATCCGATTCGGTGACTATTATCTCCCGTAACGCTCTGCGTCTTTTGACCGCTCGGTTGTGTGCCTCTTCGTCCATGATCCAGCTCACAGGTCTTGCGCTCTCCGTGGACTGTCGCATGTCCGATTTGGCGCTATAATTAGTTGTACTCTGGGTTGCCCCTCTTGATCTCATGACGCTCTGGCTTGTGATACTCATTGTGTTCGTTTTCACTGTGCCTAGGTGAGAAGAGTGCCTTGACATTGCCTCCCATTGCAGCTCCTGCGCCCCGTTTCCAGTTGAGAGACTCAAGGAATTCTCGCAGCGACTTGATGAAGTGTCAGACCAGCCTTCAACGTATCTCTGACATTTCTGCCCGGGGTACTCTCGTTTTTCTCGAAAACTTTTCACCCATCGCCTGAACGGGAGAAAACCAGCCACACCATCCGCAGATTCAAGGAGGTTGCTAGTGTCCACAAGTCTCTCTAGGTCATAGGGTTCCACAAGGGGGAATGGCTTTGGCGCGGTTTCCTCCAAGTCAGTCATTATAATTGACGAGCGAAGTGGTATCAGAGAGAATAAGGGAAAGCATTTGGGAAGTCCGGTTGAAAATACAAAAGCAACACATTGTCTTGGATTTGGCGGAGTGTGCCTTGGCGGAGAAGAGCCAAAGAGTACGAAGAGAAAGTGGAAGTCACGACCTTGACCTAGAATGCCTGAGAAAGCAGGAAGCAATCGAGATGAATTAGAAGTGTGCCTCAGTCATGAACAACATTTCGGGCAGCAACAATGGTAAACATCTGAATATATGTACAACGAAGATTAGATTTGTACTAGCGGCAGTAGGTCGGAAATTGTATCTATGATGAACTGTAAGAGAATTGTAAAATTATCTGAATTTTTCATTTAAGTATATATGTAGGCCCGTACTGCATAGTTAACTATAGACCTTGATCTTACCTAAAGTTGTAGTACTGTACCAAGCCGCAGTACTCAGTCCTTGGCCATGCCAAGCCCAGCAACGCTGCGCAACTCCCCAGATTGACGCAACCCACCAAACCGATAGCTGTCGCAAACAACCCTCTTGACTAGATTTCATTGTATTTCAACCCTTCCCAATCATGCTCTACTTGTCTTAACTCTTCTTAGAATGGGCATCCCCATGGACGATAACATCCACGCTCCTACAGTGTCCTCCGGGCCTTCGTCCGGAGAGGCTCCTCGCGATCTGGCTAAGCTCTCGATGACCGACTTGATGCAGGAAAAGGAACGCATCGAAGAAGAGCTATCAACGCTCAGCGGTGTCCTTAGCTCGGTTAGTGCACTCTCTCTTGTTTACAACTCTCAAATCGCTATCGTGACATAACTGACGATACGTCTCTCTAGCATAGCGTGAACATGAACACCACCCTCACAACCTTCGACGGATACCCACGAGACGACATCGACATCGCCCAAAGTAAGCAGCGAACAATAACGTGTTGGTATATCTACTAAGAATCTATCTTAGTCCGTACGATTCGAACCAAAATCATCCGACTTCGCAACGATCACAAAGATGTCATGACCAATCTCGAGAAGAAAGTCCACGAACAATTTACGAATTTGCAGCGCGCGCAGGGCTCTACGACTTCCGACAGCGTCCCCGGGACCAACGGAACGCGGTCGGACTCGAATGATACTTCTCTATCGAATGTAGGGGCACTGGGGCCGGCGTTCGCAAGAGTGAACAGTGTCGTACCTGCAAGCCCCGCAGATCAGGCCGGTCTAAAAACAGGCGATACTATTCGCAGCTTTGGAACTGTGAACTGGATCAACCATGAATGTCTAGCCAAAGTTGCAGAGGTCGTTCAACAAAACGAAGGCGTAAGCATGGCCCCCTCTTTTCCATTTCCTATGCGTTCAATTCTATTGGCGGGTTCAAATGTCCGGCATCTTAGGCTTAAGCCTTCTGACTGACTTCCTTTAGCGAGCCGTCCCCGTGAAGGTTATCAGGAAAGATGAGTTGGGCAGCAGTGCGGATTTGACCCTGGAGCTTACACCACGCCGTGACTGGGGTGGACGAGGTCTATTGGGCTGTCATCTGGTCCCTCTGTGAACGGAATGAAAAGGAAGTTGGTCGGTGATGCAATAGGTTAAATTAGCGTCTTTATTATTATTTTTTTTTCTTTATTTTTTTCAACCTCGGGTGAGGGATGAGACATGGCGACATGCTTTGAATATGGCTTATGACTAGTATTTGGTGCCAGAACCGACATAATAATGCAGACGAGAGGCATTCACCGTCTGAGTACGAGTCAAAGAGGTTCTAATAATAAAACGCGCCGTAGAATAAGCAGGCCGTCTGGTTTGTCCTTTGTCTGCCTGGATCGACCGCTTTGTGCCGCAATCCCGCGGGGCATGCATGCCTGAGGCTCCAATATCACGTGACCTACGGGGTTGGACGACCGACGGGCAAAAATTCCATCACCAAAATCGCCTTTCGTTCTGTTCCTCCCTATCCTCACGTCGCTCTACCGCACACCCCTTCTTCCATCGCCCTCCTCCCGTCGCCTTTATTTGACGACCTCGAATACACGTCTTTTCGTGTTACCGACTTATTTTCACCTCTAATCCTTTTTTTTCGCCCTTTTTTTCACCTCACATAAACCATCACTATGGCTGAAGCCGCGCAGGCCCCACCAACCTTCAAGCTCGTCCTTGTCGGTGACGGTGGTACTGGAAAGGCAAGTTAGATCATTTTTGTCCTCTAATGCATCGATGTCTTCAGATACGAGACTCCTGTCGCCGTCTTCGGCAATAGAATCTGTCGAGCCGTCTTTGTTTATCCCACTCCCCGCCGCTGTCAACAAAAAAAATTTCTCTTCCCGCCTACCAAGTCATCGACATGGAATATCGCTAACGTTGATCGACTACAGACCACCTTCGTCAAGCGTCACTTGACTGGCGAGTTCGAGAAGAAGTACATCGCCACTCTCGGTGTCGAGGTGCACCCTCTTACTTTCACCACCGTATGCCCCGCCAGCGACCCCGCTTTGGTCGTCCCACCGCCCTTGTTTTTTCGCTCGACTAACCTGTATGCCAGAACCTGGGAACGATCCAGTTCGACGTGTGGGACACGGCCGGTCAGGAGAAGTTCGGTGGTCTCCGAGATGGTTACTATATCAACGGCCAGTGCGGTATCATCATGTTCGATGTGACCTCGCGTATCACCTACAAGAACGTCCCCAACTGGCACCGTAAGTTCATCCAGCAATTTTTGAGGCTTTCGATTCGTTCGCATTTTTGACCATGAATTGCAGGTGATCTCGTCCGTGTCTGCGAGGGTATCCCCATCGTGCTGTGCGGTAACAAGGTCGATGTTAAGGAGCGTAAGGTGAAGGCCAAGACCATCACCTTCCACCGCAAGAAGAACCTCCAGTACTACGACATCTCCGCCAAGTCCAACTACAACTTCGAGAAGCCCTTCCTGTGGCTCGCTCGCAAGCTGGTCGGCAACCCTCAGCTGGTAAGACTCCTAGAACTCTCCTTCAGCACCTCTGGACTCTTCACTAACACCCCCTGCCCTCAGGAATTCGTTGCTGCCCCTGCTCTCGCTCCCCCCGAGGTGCAGGTCGACCCCGAGCTCCTTGCCAAGTACAACGACGAGATGGCCGCCGCCGCGCAGATGCCCCTGCCCGACGAGGAGGACGCAGACCTCTAAACGTCAGGTCACCAAATGGGATAGGGGAAAAGCGATCCATCGGTCATTGCGCAACCATGGCAGAGGATCTCCCTTTTCCCTGCAAGTGTTTGTTTCGTTATGCAAAGTCTCCAATTACGATACAACGAATAGCGGTCGGTGGAAAGGCCCGAGAAACGGTCGGCATGATTATGCGTTTGCAATATTACAAATAGTAGTCTAGACTCCTTTTATCTTCAAAGTTCTTTTTTTTTTCTCTTCACCTTTTTTTTTTCTTCCCTGCCCTCTCTCGCGAGGCGATCCAATTAATCACCCAAAAAAAGCAATGTGACCCACGACTCTAGCAATAGTCGATTGGAAAAGCGAAACCAAAAATGCCTTTCTATCTACCTAACCGTGAAACCAAAATGCCTAAAACTCAGTAACTCGCATCCACAAACCACCTTACATACGTACATACCCATCCGTGACACCAAATCTGCAAGGGGTCAAAAATAAACAAATAAAATAAAACAAAGAGAGAGAGGCTCGATACACAGAACCCCCATTTGATCACCAATGAAGATCGATCCCATGGAAAATCCAAGAACCGCACAACGCAACAATAGACATTGTGGGTGACGTCATGATGTCATTCGGGTAACTACAAGCAGGTCGTATAACTATGTAGGACCAGGTACCTGGTTACCTAGGCCACTATACGTACCATATTACAACCGTAATATCTCCTGACAGAGAGATTTCTTTGGAAGAAATGCTCCCTTTCGTGGACTGCAAAGGATTGCCTCAAAGAAGTGGAATGAATGGTGGGTTGTTTTATGAAGAAACGGATACCTACTAAACCATTTCCAGTCTAAACCCCCCCCAAACAGAGGCGCTCATATACACTACCTAGGATGGCTTCGGATCTTGAAGTGCCAGGGCCGCAGTTGAGGTTTTGCTATGAGTGCATGCAAGCAAGCCAATGGAAAGATATAGCCCCAAATTTCAGAGTCATTCACCGCGCGGACCACATCATCTTTCGCCGCAAAAGGTGCTGAGACAAGAAATAGCTCTAGGAAACAGGTCAAGCTAGCTCTGCTGTCTTCCAGCATCTACAGTACCAATGCGGCACCTGGGGAGTTAGAAATAAACCCAGAATCCCCTTCCTTCCTATGAGAATGACCCTCAGAGCCACTGTACAAAGATGTTAAGGTTACGGCAGCGTGCGCACGCTTTAACTAGGAGAAAGCCACCAATTTCCCAAATATCGTCGATCTAAACTACCGTTTAGTCTTCCAGCAACTTCTGGATTTCAGCGAGTTCGCTGACCCGGAAGTGGCCATCGCCGATCCAACCGCTCTGCGTGCCTCCCAAGTAGATACAAAGAATACCTTCTTCGACAGCAGGTACGATATCCCGATCCATATTATCACCAATATACACGATATCGTCAGGCGAGATACCCAAGTGCTTCAGAACGCGGTCGAACAAGCCCGTCGTCTTAGTTGTTTTGAACCGGTTAGTCGTCGCGAGGTAGTCAATATACTTTGCAATGCCCAGCTTCTCAATCGTCCATTCCTGACTATCCTGCGGACCCTCCGTAATGACCACAATATTCTTACCCCGGCGTTTCAAATCACTCAGCAGACTAACCGCACCATCTTTCAGCGTCAACGCCGCCTCAAGGGACGATTCATATCGCGTCAAAAGCTCATTCACGAATTCCAAATCGATTCCAATCTTAAACGAATCCAACAGAGCCACAAACCTCCCTCGACGATAGTCATAAGAAGACCTGCCATCAGAAAAAGCATTCGATGTCATCTCTTGCAAGATCACGACATATCGGTCTTGGAGAAACGTCGTTGATATTCCATGCCGCTCCGAAATAGTCTCGAAGACAGTATTGCATGCACACGCCGAGGCGTATCTAAATTCGTGTAAGGTATTATCGAGATCGAATCCAACCCAAGGGGCCGTTGCAAGACGTTCGCGATAGAGATGCTTGGTTTCTTCGCTCTAGAGAGTCAGCTATTGCACTGCTTGGAGAGGTGGGAATTGCCACAATACGCTTGATCTGTGCTACGTGCATATCGATTGAAATCGTACTCATTTTGAGAAGAAATCGGTTCCTTGAGAGGTGATTTTGCGGAGATTCTCAGGGCACAAAGGGATAAGAAGGTGAACTGGCTGACCGTGTGCGTGCTTGACGGCCGAAATCCGAAATCCGGAGTGGGCTCCTGCGGGGTCCGCGGACGAGTGATCTATTTTCTTACGTGTTTAGTGGACAAGCACTGTATAGCTACGGAGAGATGATTGATCGAGGTGAAGAATCTTTCAAAAGAAATCAATTTAGTGATGGAGACAAAACAAAGAGAGAAAGAACTTGAAAACAAGACAATCAATCAATCTCTAGAATAGAATAAATTGTAATGGAAAGCAAGTGTAACCGAAATAACTCAGATTCCTCAAAAACCTAGCCAACTGTCTATCTAAAGAGACATTAAGGGACGAGGGGCTTGAAGTGCAAGCAGAATCATGAAAAGGAAAGGTTCTCGAAGGAATCGATTTTTGATGCTCTCAATGCCAGTGTCCTGGTCTATGTCAATCGAGAGAAGAAATTAAACAAATACAGGAAAACGGATGCATTTCGTAACATAGCCGGGGCAGAAGAACAGACAGATTATGGGGGTATCTTGGTTTCATTTGAAATGGATTCAACGCAATCGATAGAGCTGCAGAAATCCACCAACGCCGTGTCGTGATATGATTAGGGGGGAGATGTTTAATGGACACCCTGAACAAGAAAGTTAGCACCGTTATGTCTATGCGTGGGGTGTGATCGGAAGACTTACAAACAAGTAGGCCAGTTCTCTGGTTCCCAAACGAGAAATGCTCTTCGAGGCATTTTCGTCTAGGGCGCCTTCGATGATTTCTCGCTTCTTGTCCTGCAGTTCGAGGATGCGATCCTCGACGGTTTTCTCTACCAAAATTCGATGGACATGGACTTCCCTCAACTGTCCGATTCGATGAGCACGGTCAATCGCCTGCTCCTCAATGTACGGGTTCCAGAACGGATCGAAGATTATAACTTGAGATGCAGCGACAAGGTTCAGTCCAGCATTACCAGCCTTCAAGGACACCAACATAATCCTGCAGTCAGGATTGTCGGTGAAATCGAGCACCGCCGAGTTCCGGTCCGCAGGTTTCATACTGCCATCGTAGCGTCGGTAGCCCCATCCGCTGCGCATGATCGGAACCTCCAGCAAGTCAAGCAACGCAGTAAATTGGCTGAAGATAATGGTTTTCTCCTTTGCTTCGCCGAGCTGAACATCGCGTAAGATGTCCATGACTTTATCGATCTTGGCGCTGGATATCCATGTTTTGTCCAGGCGACGGAGATATTTGCGCTTGGATTTTTGATTTTTCGAAGCTTCCCTCTTTAGATCCGCAAGGGTCTTCTTGATTTTTTGGGGCATTTTCCCTTTCTTCTTACGTTTCGACGACTGAGCGGTCTTGTTATTTTCGTCGTCACTCACGATGAATCGGGACAAGCTGTCTTGGTCGCTGTCATCACTGTCGTCCTCGTCTGCTTCAGCGGGTTTGGGCAGTTCCAACGCTGCGGACTCGCTGGACTCGTCGGGGAAGTGAACTTTCTTGAACGACATATGATCGGTGATCTTTTTAGGATCAACCTTGCCACGGCAATTTGGGCACTTAACATCGACACTGCCATCGTGGCCTTGCCTCACGGACAGCTCTGGGTCTGAAATCCTTGAGAAACACTCAGCGCAGGTGCTATGGCCACAGGGGAAGAAAATGATCGGATTATCAACGGCGTCAATGCAGATGGGACATTCGAGGTCACTGTTTCCTTTCAGACGAATGACAACTTCGTTGCCAAAAGCTTTCGCATTCTCAACGAGATCCAGCTCATCTGTGTTCGCATTGAGCTTGACGCTATAGTCTTTAATCAGGTGGGGGTGGCAACAAGCTTGTCGAAGTCGGAGGAGCAAGACCAGGATGTTGGAGTAATTGCGTCCAACAGTGCCAGCTTCAAGGTATTTGTTGAACTGGAGTTGAGTCTGCGCTTCAAGTGCCGAATACAATTCCTGTTCATCGTCACTGAAAACAGCATGCACCTTTTCAGACACCCTCCGTGGGAGTTGAAGAATGGGTTTGCCGTCGATCTTAGATTCTTTTGTTCGTCTCAAAAGAACCGCCTTGAGCAACACCTGCAGCTGTTTCATCGCTTTTTCCTGCGCACTAGCACTACCAGACTTCAACGGGCGCGTAAAGTCCTGAGAACAAGGTTTGTTAGACATTCGATTGGTGATAGGATAGGAAGAGCGAGTGTACTTACATGATTGAATCTTTCTAGGTTACCGTAAGGTCGAATGCGCAAAAACTTCAACAGAGAATGCAGCTCCTGAACGCTGTTCATCATCGGAGTCCCGCTCATGCACCAGCGGTAAATCGAGTCAAGACGGCAACACGCTATCGCAGCCTTTGTATTCCGATTTTTGATGCACTGGGCTTCGTCTATGATGACACGATACCATTTGCTGCTTGGACCAAGACATGGCATAGATTTGAGAAGCTCTCTGGACTCGGTCGGTTCATGTCCGTGGAGTTCATCATACTTTTCCCTGCGCTTCAATTCAGAGGACAGGGTACCGAAAGTGGTAAGAACCACATCATAGTCTCTCAGGTCCCTGAAGCCCACTGCTCGTTTGTCGCCATGCAATACGTAGACACTCAGCTGGTGTTGGCCGGGCTTTAGAACTCTGTGGATTTCTCGCTTCCATTGCTGCATCAATGCGACCGGAGCAATGATGAGTGTTGGTTTTCTTTCCGGGTCTTCAGGAGGTCGGGCGACCATAAGCGCGATGGCTTGGATTGTCTTTCCCAGTCCCATATCATCTGCAAGAATGCCGCCTTTCTGCTCCTGTTCCTCCAAAGATTTCATCCACGCCAGCCCTAGCTTCTGGTGCTCCAGCAAATTAAGTTTCAGGGCTTCAGGGGTGCCTTCCCGATTTTCCTTCGAGATATCGGAATCGGGTCTGATGGTTTCAAGCAATTGCTTGATATCATCGTTGATTTTTTGGGGATCCTCCCCCTGTCCGTAGAGATCAGGAAACATATCGTAATAGGGATATTCTGGACCTCCATGATCAGGGAACGGCATTCCTGGCCCACGATGTGATGAAAACGGACTAGAATCTGAACCGAATAAGGATCTCCCTGCCTGTTCAAACAGCTGCTTTCCTGCATTAAGCCTTGCCAGAGTGTTTTGGAACACACTTGGCCCGTACACTGGACCAGACACACCGAAACCGCCAGGTGGTAGGCTTTCGAATCGGTCTGCTTCTGGACGCCTGGGCATCCAAGGATGGCTGTGTATGCCGTCAGTGTAATGTGTCGATGGGCTACGTGTGTGACGCTGGAAATCGCCTTCAGTGATTTCTGCGAGGTCGCTATCATCGCTGTCTTGAGCTATAGGGACGGGGTAGCGTTCGGATCCGGTGCGACTTCTGTCCGGGAGTAACGGGGCTCGGAATTTCGGGCGACTGGGATCATGACTGGGATCATGACTGGGATCACGATATGATGACCATTGATCGCCCCTCCCCTCGGCTGAAAGGGATGGGCCAGGAAAAGTAGAGATTATGCCATGATGAGCACTGATCACGGGTGGTGACGGCCGGTGAGGCTCGTGAAAGCCTTCGTTGAGCCTACGGGCAAACTCTTCATCTCGTCGCTCCTGTTCCTTGCGAATCTCAAGCCATTGTTCAGCCTTGCGCTGATCCTCCTGGAGACGTAAGAGGGTATCCCGACTGTCCAAACCGAGAAGTTTTTGCAGCTCGTCAGCACCGTCATCTGTCGGCATGCTGGGGCTCGACCGGTCAATGTAACTGGAGTTATCCGATGGTCGGCTTGTTCGCACACGCTTGGCCGGCAGTTCAAGATCATCTGTGTAATCTGTTTCGGCATCTTCATCGCCGTCTTCATGCTCATCGACCACGTCTTCATTACGCTGACGCTTCCGCATATTTGAGGGTGCCACGAAAAGAGGCGAATCTCGCGGATAATTTGATTGAAATGACCATGAGGCAGATGCGTCAGACCGGTCATCTAATTGGGGCCGAGTTACATCTGTATGATCTGCGGGGCCATGAGAAGAAGGTTGACTCTGAAAACTTGCGGGAGGATCACCGCGGAGTGCCGCTAGACGCGCTTCAAGGTCTTTAATGGTGTCTAGAATCTCCTGTCTCTCAACGACCGCATCAGGCCGTTCTTGGTCTAGACTTTCCAGAATGACCTGATTCAATTGCAGATCATCCAAGACATCCTCGATGGACGCGTCGTTTGTCGAAGACGCCATAACTTAAGTCCGGCAACGGGTGGTTTTGCACAAACCTAGAACTTTGTAAGGGCTCGGCCTGCGAAAGATGAAAGGCCCCACGTCTAGCCAGAAATAGACGCGAACTGGACCGATGTCCACAGCCGTAAATGAAAGTCCGCGTCGAAACTCTCAAGTAACTGATAATTAGTCGTGTTGACGATCGCTCTTGGCGGAGCAAAGTCCGAAGTTAAGAAAGGATGACGGAAGAACGTCAAGAAGAGGAACCAGAAAAGATTTCGGTCATTACAAAGAATAATCAAAGGAAAGAAGCACAACGAAAACAAAAGAAAATAAAAGGGGGAAGAGGGGACGAGGGATGAATGGGAGGCTGCAGCTTCGCTTGATTGATTGATTGATTGATTGACTCTGTTGTAGACTGGTAGAAAAGTAGAAAAGTCGCTGCAGGGGAAAATCAGTGATCCCGAAAGTCACGGGGTGGCAACCTGATCTGTCATCAAAACGCTGCCTGCCGCCTTATGTATCAACTTGATCCCTCTGCGATACAACTTTACCTGATATATCCTGATCTCGGACTGGAATGTTCCAATTCGCTCTGTTTTCTCTCTATGTACAGATATCTGTTAATATTGATTTCTTTTAATGGACGCTACCGGCAGGGCAAGATTCCCCTCTATACAACTCACCCCACACCGGCAGTTAGATTTGGATCATATCTGTTTCACTGAAGATCGTAGAAAAGTCAAACTCAGTTGCAGACGCATAAGATATTTATATTATTGAAAAGGCCGGTTAGGAATCTGTAAAGCTGATAGATGAAGGAGGGGCCTCTAGTGGAACTCCTCTACTATAGCATGAAAATCAAAGCCAGTTCTTCACTTTGTATAGTGTAGGCTTCGCTGCATCCACCAGTGGAGGTGGTTCAAAAATAAAGCACTATTTGGTTATAGAAGACATGCTGGCTTTATATAGTTCAAGGGGAGGCCGGTGGTGTTAATACCATTCTACTTGCAAGTCACATAAGGAGACATTTGCGCAAAAGTGATTATAGGAAGTACCAAAATGACAGAAGTAAATTTTCTACTCTGTACATAGTTTAATAGCTACATTGACGAAGCATGTCCACACAGAGAAAAAGGGCCTCGGGCGGCCTGGCTGCGAGAAAGATTGCCAGCTTAACGTCACAGGCCTGCAAGGTGTAATTTCTAGCATTTTCTCCGGAGTAGCCACATTCAAGGAACCCTCGCATGGTATGTCCTTCAGGTGAACTCCTCCGGCCGGGAAACGAGGCCCAGCCTGATCCATGTGGCATCGATGGCGGACATGGTGCGCAATGCTTACCGCATTGGGAGAGGATAGACAGGCATTTATGGGGTCGTCGATTCCATGCACGGTAGATGCTCCGTTCGAGTCCGTGGAAGGGGGCAAGTAGAGAGCTTACTGTGTACTGTGTAGATCTCAACGAAGCTTTCCTGATCACAGGAGCGCCCGCGGCAGCCTCGGTCCAAATGCCGCCCGACCGCCTCCCCCGTTCACATGCCCCGAACACTCCGGGGTAGCTTCCTTGGGCCGGTGGTCGAACCCCGGATATCCTCTACTCTTCTTATTTAACATCTGTCATCCTCCGACTTCTCCGTCATCGAACCTTGCATCTTACTCTTACTCTTACTCTTACTCCTTTGACTCCTACTCGACGTATCATCACCCCCCCAGTCTATTCCGCAACCCATATTATTTATATCAACCATGGCTCTCAAAAATGGTATGTCTGTCCTCTCGTCAATCCCACCGGTCGCCTACATGCGATACAACCCCTCTCTGCTTTCCGAGACTCTAGCTGACACTCAACTTATCTCGCTACCTCAGCCGCTTTCCCTTCGTCCGCCGCCTTCGACGTGATCCACTCCACCCTCCAGGGTGACGCTGCCGAGCGCAAAGACGCCGTCAACAAGGCCAAGGCCGTCGTCGCTTTCAACCTCAAGAACTCGAAGGGAGAGGAAGACAGCTGGTACTTGGACCTCAAGGAGAACGGGGCCGTGGGCAAGGGCGCTGCTCCTCCCGGTGGAAAGGCCGACGGTTAGTACATCCGGTCCTCTCGGCTTAACGTGTCCCATGGAGATTTACGGTTCCGTGCTGATTCTCGGCGATATCCGACAGTGACCCTTTCGCTGTCTGACGAAGACTTCGCTTCGCTGGTTTCGGGCAAGGCCAACGCCCAGCGACTTTTCATGGGAGGCAAGCTCAAGATCAAGGGCAACATTATGAAGGCAACGAAGATGGAACCCATCATGAAGAAGGCCCAAGGCAAGGCCAAGCTATAGATACCCTGTTATTTGTATTCGTTTAAATATTTTCCTCGGTTCCATATTATGTCACGATTTTGATTTTGCTGTGCATTTGCCCACGAAATCCTCGCCAAAATCCTGTCTTTCGCGATGTGCCACGTTATCCGGTTTATTTACCGGATAATCCCCCGATGTATGCGTAGATTCCCAGCCAGTACCCATTATGTATGCGGATTAAACAGCAACCGGCATATTGAAGTTTGCGATGAATCTTATTTCTGGACTTGAGGCCGTAGAGATCTTATCCCCAGTCCGTGGGTGTTTCCCTTTGTCACATCGCGGCCGAATATATATCTCAGGGGGTAACCGTCCGATAACTCAAACAAACAACAAAGAAACTGATGATTCCGAAGTTGGAATAGTATCTAAATTATAACCTATCATACACGTTGCATATCGAAAAAATTTATCGGCTCTTCTCTCCAGCCTCGATCCCTCTTATCTTCCAGGCGGTTGCTGCAGATCGGCGGCATTCAAGACGTCATATTCGTCGCCCGCATTAGTGATTCCTTTTGCCATGGAAACAAGGTGTAAGGTAAGACGTTACGGCGCTCTTGCCCCACGGTGCTCTCCGTCGGTGGAAAATACCGTTCCGTGTCGTCAGGGCCGGGTAAAGGCAGGCAGGTAGGTATATTAGAAGAAGAGGGTCGTCCCTCTGGCGTGGGTGCGAAGTGTTTTGAGGACCATCTTCGCGCAAGTTCAGTTGGCACCGTAGATGCGCATGCACCCTGCACCGTGTCAACTCTCCTTCTTTCGAGTGACTCTGACGCTTCTCTGCGTCCACAACGCGGAGAACCGCCAAGCAGCGCCTGGCCGGCATCACGTGAGCGTATTTTCTGCCAGCTGAGCCTTTCGCCCTTCCGCCGCCGAAGAAAAAAAAAGTCGCGAGCCAAACGGTGGAAGGCCAAAAAAAAGCAGCTCCGTTTGAACATCTCCTATCCCTCCACCCCCCCCTGGCACGGCAAGAGCGCATCGAAAGGGACCCTCCTCCCCTTTATTTCTCAAACACAAAGCGTCGCCGTCCTTCCCTCATCTCCTTTCTCCCTATAGTCATAGCCATTTCGCCCTTGAAGAGCATTGACCGTTGTCGACTCGTTGCTGCGGTTAACCTCGCGCCTTTCGCGATCTATCTCCGATACTCACAACGAGCGCGTGACCTGTTGTGTTCATCGCCCTGCAGCGCAAAGACGGCAGTAAATATCCCTTGGAACCTCCGCTGATATCAAGAACACCGTTTCGTCGCCTTTTGCGCGATTCTAGGACGTCGCGACCGTAATCGCTCGATCCTCCAACATCGGTTGCGGACCGTCACAACCGGAGGTTAAATCGCCCAGTATCATCGATAATCGCTGGACGACCTCACGCGAGAAGCCCCGCGCAACCTTCAGACCCTAGTTGGTGGATGGAAAGAGCTGAGTTGGATAGCTCTGTTAATATCGTGGTCTAAAAGAAGGGGCTGGATACCTACCGCTCAGTCAGCTTGAGAGCAATCGACGGCTTCGGACGGAGCGGTTTGGGTGCGATAAATGTCTAAAAGAGGGGCTCAGGGTCCTCAAGGGGACAAGGATTCCAATCTATTCGCATTCAATATGTCGAGTACACCGGAAGAGAAGCCCCAGCGGGCCACGGCCGCTCAGCTGGCAAGCCGAAAGTAAGTTAATGTAGACCGACCTTTGCGATCACCCTCAGAACCCGAACTTTACTGCTGTCTGCACCACTCACCTGCATTTCCTTCCTGTCGCCATGGAAATTTTCACTGCCTGGCCACCATTCATTGTCGAGCGCGTCAGGTGCTTATCTTTTGTCGTCCCCCCCTTCTTCATATAATCTTCCACTTTCCCACCCCTCATTTCCAAACCTTTCCCACAGCCAGAATCTGTTTCAGATCAATTTGAGCCTCTCTAACAACATCTTCACAGAATCAAGGACGTTCGAAGACGTCGTCCAAACTCTTCTACCCCAAGTGCTACAGGTGCCTCTTTCAGTGGTGCCTTTAACTCTCTTGGTCCCAATACCGTCTCTTCTTCGTCACCTGCTCCCCAACCACCTTCCAGCAGCTTTACTTTTGGACAATCTCAAAGCTTTCCTGGCGCTAGCTCAAATTCTAGCCAACCCAATCAGAACGGAGGCTCGCCCTTTTCCTTTGGATCGGGAACCGGCGGCAGCTCCTTCAATTTCTCTTCTGGTGGAGGACAAACGTCGTCTACTAATAACCCTTTCGCTACCATGAGTTCAGGTGGCAATCAGCCTTCATCCGGAGGCGGTCAATTCTCCGGCTTCCAGGGTAGTTTGTTTAATTTGCCGCCGACGGAAAGTTCCGGTCAGGCCCAGCAGTCTCTGCCTTCTGGAGGTCTGTTTGGAAACAACCCCCAGCAGTCTACCACCCCCGGAGGTATCTTCGGCAATCCCACCAGTAGTGCACCCTCTGGTCTATCTGGAGCTGCGCCCGCCAGCAGCAATTTGTTTGGTGCCAACGGTGCTGCGAGCAGTACCCCTCAACTTAACCTCTTCGGTGGATCAAGCACGGATAAACCCTCTCCTTTCTCTCAGTCTACTGCCTTTGGAGAGTCGATGCAGACTTCGCCCGATGCCAAAAACAACTCCTCTCAATCCAAGCCCCCCGCTCTATTCGGTGCATCTGCGCCAAGCTTTGGAGGCTCTACCAACTTTGGTAGCACTGCTGCTGGGACTACTTCCTCGTTCGGGGCTCCTCCATCAACTACTGCTGAAACCCCATCAAAGCCGCTCTTCGGAGCAGCCCTAACAAACTCATCTACTCCCTCAGCATTTGGCGCCGCCACGCAGTCTACCTCCGCTAGTACTCCTTCTACCACAAGCACTGCCCCGGCCACTTCCACTCTGTTCAGCTCTGGTACACCCGCTAAGCCAGATACCCCTTTCTCGAATATTTTCGGTGGCGCGCCTACCTCATCGGCCACACCGAATGCCTCCGAAGGAAAAGGCGCCGAAGAGAAGAAGGCAGAACTTGAAAAGCCAAAGTCAGGATTCCAGTTCACCCCCTCTACCACTGCCGGCCCTTCCCTCTTCTCAAAGAGCGAGACGCCTGCCGCGCCAGCCAGCGGGTTGTTCCAGACTCCTAACGCCGGCAGCAGTCTGTTTACTCCTAAGCCCGCCGTCGCTCAGGAACAGGACAAACCGGAGCCTGCATCGCCAAATCCGTTCCAAAGCTTGTTCTCCCCTAAGCCTACTACTCCGGGACTAGCTGCATCGAGCACGCCCTCGACAGAACAGAAGTCTCTGCCACCTGCCGCCCCATTTGCCAATCTGTTTGGACAGAAGCCGAGCTCGCCTAGTGGGAACGCTCAGACGAGCGGTCCAGAGGCGCCAGCCACTACTACTCCTCTCTTCGGTGCCCCCGCTTCTAGCCTGAATGCATCTACATCTTCGTCCGCGCCACAGGCGTCTCTTTTCTCCAAGCCGACCGAGCCTAAGCCCCAGGAGCCGGCGACTCAGTCTCCCGCACCTGCTCAGAGTCCGTTCAAGCCCAGCACTACCATTTCGTCGCCATCCGTGTCGAATCCCGCTAGTAAGAAGGCCTCGACCTCGACCTTTGAGAACCTGCAGCCGTCCGGGCTCCCCGGTACTCTGAGCCAAGAGACCAAGGAAGAAGTGGGAATGCATTACCGCGTCCGCATGCTGAATGTCTCCTTCCAGCGAGAAGTCGCAAAATTGGATCCCAGCAGCGGTGATTTCGAAAAGCTCGTCTCTTACTATCTGCGTGTGCGTGCGACTCTCGGGGCGCCGGTCGGAGAACGCAGTCCTAAGCGGAAGCTCGAGGATGACCAAAACGGCGCTATTAAGGGGCCTTCTAAGAAAGCCAGGCCGCCTTTTAGCGGTGGTGCAGAGACTCCAACCAACGCCACCTCGTCTACTCCAACCCCGACTGCTTCCACACCTACCACCGCTACCCCCTCTAAGCCCGCGTCTGCTGCTACCCCCAACAGCCACAAGAGGAAGTCCCCCGATCGCGAAGACGACGATGACGTCCGTCCCGAGAAACGTGTCAACGGGGATTCCACGACAGCGAATATCTTCGCCCAGTCATTCTCAAAGTCAAAGTCTTCGGATAGCGAATCGACTCAGGCGGCCCCTGCTACCCCAGCGGGCGCTTCTCCTGTCAAGGCGCCATCCCTCTTCCCCACGCCGTCTGCCTCGTCTCCCGCAAAGGCTACTTTTGAGTCCCCGGCCAAGGCTCCCGAGAATTCTTCCTCGTCGCTGTTCGGTTCTTCTGCTTCAATCTCCAAGCCCACATTCGCTGCCCCAACCACCAACGCCGCTGCCGCACCCAACCCTTTCGTTTTGAAGCCGTCTGGGGACAAGAGCGCGGATGCTGCTTCCGGTCCTCCTAAGTTCGAGACCGGATCAACCAACTTCTTTGCTCAGTTCAAAGCCCAGGCAGATAAGACCGCCGCGAAGGAGAAGGCCAAGCGGAAGGCTGAAGACTTTGACTCCGACGAAGAGGATGAGGCCGAGTGGGAGCGTAAGGATGCCGAGAAGCAGCGCCAAAAGCGGCAGCAATTGGAGTCCAGTACCGGTAAGCGTGCTGTAATGGTGCCGGGCAAGGGCTTCGTTTTTGAAGACGTCAGTGGCACGGAAGACAAAGCTGCAGAGTCTGCTTCTTCCACCTCTGGTGCAGGCGCTTCGGTCTTCGATGCCAAGGGCAAGTCCCCCGCGAGCTCCAGCAACATCTTTGGTCATCTATCGGCGACCCCGTCGGAGGCAGAAGAAAACGACGCAGATGACACGGAAGAGGATGAAGGGCCGAAGGAAACTTCTTTTGCCCCAAACAGCGAAAAGGCCGAGACCCCCACCCCTGCACTGTCCGCCAATGAGAGTAGCGACGATGGGGATATCACCAAGGCCCTCCAGAAGGCTAAACAGCCCGAGAAGGCTACGACCAACGGGTCAACCGAATCCAATGCCGGTGGCCGCAGCTTGTTCGATCGCGTGCAGTACGATGAGGACGGCAACCCTAAGAAACAAGGCGAGGAGGAGGAGAAGAAGAAGAAGCTTTCCACCTTCTTCAACTCATCTAAATATGCGTCCTCGTTCAACTCGCCTGCACCGTCTGCCGCTACTCCCAACCCATTCGGCCAATCTACCAAGGCCCAGCCTGAACAAGCTGCCTCTCCATTTTCCAAGCCGGCCACCCCCAATCCTTTCGGCAATCTTTTCGGAGCTTCCACGACTTCGGGCGCCGCCACCCCATCGATTTTCGCCACAAACAACGGCACCCCGAAGCCCGCTAACGATCAAACCTGGAAGAGAGACTCTCCCATCAAGTTTGCTGGCGATTCGACCGTCTCCTCAGGCTCAAAGATCGATTTCACGGCCCCAACGACGGCGTCCGACCCATCGAAGCCGCTCTCGACCCTCTTCGGAGGCGCTTCCAGCGGGCCAAACCCTTCTACCGCCGGCACGTCGCCTGCTACGGGCTTCTCTTTCGGGGGTCCGGCTCAAAAGCCGGCGTCCTTCCTCGCTTCGTCCACTTTTGGCTCTGCGGTACCTAGCCGTACACCTACCCCTGGTGTCACCACCGATACAGGTGCCGAAGAGTCTGGGGATGGTGAATCGACAGAGTCTCTTCCCCAGGTTGACTTGTCCAGAGGCGGCGCTGGAGAGGAAAACGAGGACGTCGTGATTGAGCTTCGTGCACGAGGAATGAAGTTGCTGCCATCCGGCTGGGAAAGCCAGGGCGTGGGATACGTCCGTGTCTTGAAAGACCGGACCACTACGCGCGGCCGTGTTCTTCTGCGTGCTGACCCTAGCGGCAAGGTGGTCCTCAATGCTGCCTTGATGAAACAGATCAAGTACATCGTTTCTGGGAACAGCGTGCAATTCCTCGTGCCCCAGGCTGAGGGCGCTCCTGAGCAGTGGGCTGTCCGAGTGAAGAAGGAAGAGGTGCAACGCTTGGGCTCTGCGATCGAGGAGACCAAGTCTTAAGTGGTCGACTCGTGTTTCTTGTTTTGTTTTGCTTTTCCTTTCCTCTATTCTTCCTTTCTTTCCTTTTTTTTTTTTTTTTTTTTTTTTTTGCAAAGTACTCATGAATCGGCGCAGAAGATTGCATGCATTTCCAGCAACTTAACGATGGTTTGTTTTTTTGTTTCTTTTCTTTTCATTTTCGCCCGGGTTTGCAAGAGTTGCCCGGCGATGTATTATGGTTTGGTTTTTTGTACTTTTTTCTTTTTGTTTTAGCATACTGCCCGTTTTTCTTTTTCATTTCTCTTATCTCAAAAGCAATCACTTGAAATGGTTGCATGGATTGCATTGTTGAAAGATGTATTTTTTTTTTTTATAAGTGGTCAACCGACCGATTTCTTTGTGTTGCAGACATTTTGGCTTCTGACATAGCCCACCTCTTCTGTCTTTTGTTTTCGTCTTTTTTTGTTCCCCGAAAGCCTCACATCATCCTTTGCACCTTTGCCTCAGACGTGACTTTAGTCCGAACCTCGGGAACTTGCGAGAGACCATCTCGGGATGCGGTGGAAATACTACATGGCGGGAGAGCGGAACACCATGTTTTCCGAGAGGGTCGATTCAAGTAATTGGATCTGAACCGTCGGAAATTTCGGTTAGCGTCTGCTGGGCCTTCATGGAATTTTTCACTGAGTCCTGGATAGACTTTCGGCATTTTCTTTAGGAGGGTCGACAAGTCCGTCTTATGTGGATGATTATCTCTTACACGTCGGGACAAGCACGTCGGGACAAGCATTGATGTTATCGCGGGGGCTTTTTCTGTCATCGGTCATTATTGTTGAGCCACATCGAAGCCTCGGTTGACCAACTTGCCTGTTTTTGTCTCTTGTACATACCCTGCCTGAGCCCTCATAGAGATTAGTTATGTGACTGGGAGCTTTTCTGCGCAATCAAAATTCTGTCTTTTCTCATATATATGTACCTATACAGACTTGATTTTCTAGAATCAACGTGATTTTCCCTATTTGGATGAGGCCGCTTTGATGAGGGCGCTGTGACGGTCTACAAAGGAGCTTAGTAAAAGACAAGTTTGTTTATGACTCGTAGTCAAAGAATTTTCCCATGGGGAAGAAAGGCTATCTAGGAGGGAGGATCTAGAGCCTCTATATACTTACTACCCGAGGCTTCGCCTCAGGTAGGAATGCCTGCAGAGCATCCAGGAAGATGACGCATCGTTGTGATGGCAACACACAACCCTCAACCAGGCAGGCCTCTACAAGCTGCGCTACTGGAGACAACTACCGCAGCCTCTATTAGGGTTACTGAAGGCCAGAGGATATTCAGCCCGATAGCAGCCTTTCTTGACAAACAGCGGAGCCAGCCAGGCCTTGCTCCCCACTAGCGAGACGCGCTCGACGCGCTCAGCAACGACCTAGCTGATATAGCCCAACGACACTTTAACGCCTATATCAGCGGTATTCTCTTGACCTTGACTACACCCTCTCCTGCCCCTGCTCCCGCCCCTGTCCCTGCCCCTGCCCCTGCCTCTCTCCCCCCTTCGCCTCCCCCATCTCGCCCCCTCCCCCGGTCTCGCTCAGTCGACGTACGCAACAGCTATTCAAACAACCAATGCCAAAGGCCCTGCCACACCTAAGCCCAGTACCAAGCTAAAGACTACAATTCCTGCTCTGAACCAGCAGCCCGACTCCTGCCTCTTTGTACGCCTCCCGCCGAATTACATTGTCAAAAATATAGACGCATACGCTATTTATACTAGCTTCCGCTCCCATCTGGGTACCGATAATAAGGTACTCAAGGGTATCCAGTCTATTAAGACTGGATTTGCCTTATTACTCTCGTCTCCTGAAACTCTTGCAGCTTTAGAAGCACAAAAAGGGAGTATCTCTTCCTTCTTTAATATCTGCTAGATCGAGTGCAGCTCCCGCTGGATTTCTTATCGGGTAACAAATATACTAAGAAAGGTCAGCCAGCTTAATGCAGGTCAATACTCTATGGTCCCTGTCAACCCGAAAATACTATTAGCTGAAATAGCTGAAGCTACTGGTCTCACCCCAGTTAATGTGACTGAAACTGCCCGCCAGTACTTCTGATACAGATACAATCTCTTCAAGCTGGTTTATCAACTTCCCTGAAGAAAGCAAGGCCAAATTACCTATACAACTATCTTTGTTTGGCATGATCACTAACGCCCAACCCTTATCCAGAAAGGTTAAGATATCGTAATGCAACCGCTGCTGGAAGTGACATAACTCTAGATCTTGCGCACGTAACTCTCGTTGCCGTCTCTGCAGCTCTACATAACACACTGAAGAAGGTCATACTAACTACTGCACTGCTGCAGCTCCTTATGTCTGTCCCCCAAAATGCTTATACTGCCATGGCCCTCACCCAGCAGACTATGACCTATGCCTTCTCCGGCCCAACAAGCCAGGTTCTCGTTTTACTAAGGCCCAGCAGACTGAGACCCATAAGATCTGCTCCTTAACCCTCTCTAAGGCACGGATTGAGAGTAAATGCTGCTCCCGGCCTCCTGCAGCCCCTGTAACCCCTGAGGCCTCGCAAGATCAGGATATGACTATCGACAGCTTTTCCACAATTTCTCTATCCCGCCCAGTTACTCCCCTTCAACAAGGACTAGCAGATTCCCTTCCAGTTACAGCTAGAGCAGTACGCTTTGCCACACTACTATTACAAAATCAGTTTGAAATTCTAATGAATGAAAAACTATAAGATTCCAGAATTATCAGACAGATTCTATCTCAATACTCCAGCTGAATATAGGCTGCGACGTTACAGCTCACGAAATTACCTTATCCCAGGCATATTCTAACAATATCGAAATTATCTTGATACAAGAACCTTATGTATATAAGGATCTTACCCGCAAGATCACCAAAAGATATCCTTTATACGAATGTTTTTTCCCAACTGACAGCTGGATAGTAAGCGGCCGACCTAGAGTCCTTACCTATATCCGAAAAGAAAAAGGAATACAGTCCTCTCAGTTCCGCCCTAATATTATCAACCAAGAAGCACTATCAGACTTCATCTTCTCTAAATCTCTGTATACTCAGGACAATCTACCCTGATCTTCAATATCTACAATGCTCCCGCTGCTTCATCCTCGATCAGACCTAGCAGGGCCGTACAGGAACAGATTAAACGCTCGACAGACTTGATCTAGTATTTATCTCCGAGATAGATACCTCTACACATGACAAAGACAATACCCTCGACTTAACCTTTGCATCTAGTACTCTTGCTCTCACTGGAGCAAATACTAGGGTTACAAGTTATTTGGATACTACATCAGATCACCGCCCTCTCACCACTCTACCTTGGGGTCAGCGACACCCCAAGACCCCACAAAGGCTAAAGTTCAGTACTTTAGACCTTTCCCGTTTCTGCAGCCTCCTGGCCTTGAACACAAGCAACCTCTCAATTACTGCAGAAACAGAAAAAGAGCTAGACTGCCTTGCAAGTATAATCACTTCAGCTGTCTACAGTGCGTACGAAGCCTCAGCACTCAGATCCTGACCTCAGGGGAGGCCAACCGTGGTAGAACCTAGAGTGCAAAGAAGCACTCCAGAAATACCGCATGAGATTATATACACAAAAGGATTTCTGACGGGTAGTTCGATACGCCCAACGGCAATTCTGAAAAAATAAAATTAATGCAACTACCACAAGTAAAGAGGTATTTGAGATGTTCAAGTGGCACAAGACAACAGGATCCTACCGGAGCCCACCAATGAAGGACCCCTTGCAACTTGACTGCCCCCCCAGCAGTTAGTACACAAGAAAAACGTGATATCCTAGCCCGAAACCTCCTCCAGAATTCTGCTGAAGCAGGAGATATACCGCTAAACATGCCTGCGATCCCATCTAGATCTCTACTATTTCCGGACATATCATTGGCGCAGGTAGAAAAAGCAGTTCTGCATGCAGGCAATACAACCCCAGGAAGTAATAAACTTTTTACCAGCATACTAAAGGCTGCATGGCTCCTGATCAAGGATAGAGTGTTAGCACTCCACCAAGGATGCCTATTAACTGGCTACTACCCTTACTGTTTCTGTCACGCTGCTATAGCTATCAATTAAAAGCCAAATAAGACAGACTGGGCAAATCCCAGGTCGTGCAGACCAATTGCTCTCCTCTCAGTCCTAGGTAAAGGTCTTAAACGCCTGATAGCACGGAATATGGCATAAATTGCTATTTCTTACAAAGTCCTGACTAGCTAACAGTATAGAGCCTTACCCTTCCGTTCTGCTGTTGATCTTACTACTTGCCTGCTGCATAATGTGGAGCAAGCCCTAAACTAGGGCAAGACAGCTTCCCTTTTAACTTTCGATATCAAAGGCGCATTTGATGAGGTCCATCCCGGCAGACTGGTATACAGATTACGCACGCAAGGCTGGCCTGGTAACCTAGTTCACTGGGTAACCTCCTTTACTACCGGGCGTACAGTTCAAATCCGACTAGACGAAGAACTAGGGCCTAGAATTAAGATATCCTGTAGTTTACTACAAGGCTCGCCGATATCCCCTATCCTGCTTATGCTCTATCTGGCCCCCCTGTTCTGGATGGGCAAACTAAAGGCCAGATTCGGGTACGCGGACGATAGAGCCTTCCTAGCAACATCTCTATCCCTAGAGACAAACACCCAGAACCTATCAGATTCCTTGCAGGAAGCCCAGGACTGGGGTCTAGCACAAGGAATTACCTTTGCACCAGATAAATATGAGTTGTTACACTTTTCGTGATACAGAGCTAATTATGACCCTAACCGCACACCTTCAGTGATAGCGGGGCCTGTTACAATCTCAGAGAATATAATACGTCTGTACTTACGCTGGCTAGGAATCCTCTTCGACAAGAAGCTCAGCTTTAAATATCATGTTAAAGAATTGGCTTCAAAAGCTATAATTGTTGCGAATGCATTACGTTCCCTTGGAAATATAGTGCGCGGAATTAACCCTTACCTTATACAGCAAGCTGTTAAGGCTTGCGTATTCCGTAGGGTCTACTATGGCGTAGAGACCTGGTAGCCAGGCCGCTCACGCCTTGGCCCCCATACGAGGATAATCTCAAACAAGGTCCAGAGCCACCTTGATAAGATAACCCGGATAATACTAGCCGGGGCCAGAGCGATTCTCCCAGTCTACCGTACAACCTCAATCCCTGCACTTTACCGGGAGTCAGGGCTTCTGCTAGCAGAGATTGAGCTAGAGTATATAGCGGCTATCGCTACAGTCTGCTTTCGCCGTTTTGACCCCTACCACCCTCTCCGCAGGAGAGCAGAAAGAGCAATCCAAACAGGCCTTCAGACCAGCCGTTTTGCATACCGCGTGCTAGCCCTTCCTGAATCAGAACAACTGAACCCACTGCAAAATCTCCTCTGGCTCCTACAAGAGGAACGCGAAACAGCTCAACAGCGAATCAGAGTCCCTGCAGGTATATCCAAGAAGCAGGCAGTTGATAGATTTTAAAAGTTTTATGTCTCTTTCCTACAGACTGATATAAAGGCCTTTACAGAAAACTCGAAACTGGAAAACAGGATGGCAGGTAATGGATATGCCCTATATCAATCTGGAAAGCTGTTTCAACAGTCCTCCTTCTCCCTGGGACCGAACAAAGAGGTCTTTGATGCTGAAGCTGAAGCAGCTCTAGCTGGGGTTAAAGCAGCCCTTAAACTAGATACTGCTCGCTTTGTCACTGACTTCTGGGTCTGTCTAGATAACCTGGAGGTAGCTACACGCCTCCTCTCACCCTTCGCGGGCTTATCTCAAGGGATCTTCGAATCCTTCCAAGCCCTAGCCCGGACCTGGCCGGCACGGGAGAGATTCTCATATACCAATGGCGGCTCTGTACGAGTCTGCTGAGTCCCTGATCACACACAAATGCCTGAGAATGAGACAGCTGACCAATCCGCAAAGAAAGGTGCTGCCATGGATCCTCCCCTTTTAAGCAAACACTCGTACGCCTCGCTAAGGCGGCAGGCAAAGGCAGATGTCATAACTGCTCTTCAAAGATACTGGCAGTCCTCGCCCCCTTAATCCTATCATGATCTCTGGATTACCAACTTCCCTAGATGTCCTGCAGAGCTAAAGCTCCCAAGGCCGCTTCTGGCACGGATCCTAGCTGCTCGTACGGGCCATGGAGACTTTGAAGCTTACCACGAACGGTTTAATCATGAAGATGCCTACCTCCTCTGCCGCTGCGGTACAAGAAAGACTACACTACACTTCCTCTTCTGCTGCATTGCAAAGAGGCGCCTTCCCCGACCTCCAGGGTCCCCTTCTGACATAATCCCCTAAAGAGACATAACTTTTGAACCGTGGAAATATCAGAAAAATCTGCATAATCCTCTAGGATCGGTAGTTACCAATACCGATGTCCGGAATAGGAAGGTCTCCTATGTGACTAGCGGTCACATACGGTTGACAGAGTTCATGAAAACAGACATATACCACGTAACTCAGTTATTATGATGTCTTATACCTTGCTTGTCATGACAATGTCCGTTTTATTATAGCTAGAACGTACCCCATGCCGACCCAATACTATATCAATTCCAAGAGTCGACTCTTATGTTGTACCAGGTATTAAGACGATCACTGTCCGTGTGTAATAACGGGAGGCTCGAGCTGCTTCCCCATTCTGCTCATTTACTTTTTTATCCGCTGTGGGATCAGCAGAAGCACATTGGCACCGTCAGCTGTGGTCGCCTTAAAGCTGGACGTAATGCTAACTGTACGCATGTTCATACCATACAAAAGCATATCACGCTGCCGGTAGAGCTGGTATAAGTAACATTCTCATGTCTTCCCAACTTTACCAGGCTTCCGTCAAACTGGTTGTGGACTACGCATCGATAGTCTGGCACGACCCACTACGGGATAGGAACCACCTGCGACACTTAAACATAGTGTAGAGGACCTCATTGATTCGTATTCCATTGGCGTTGAGAACGGTAGCGGCGACGACCTTATGAGGAGAAAGCATACATTCCCCCATATACCAGCGCCTCCAACACCAGCCCCAGTGTACCATCGCTAGCCTCCACACACTCCCACATGCACAAGATCATCCTACCTGAGTCCGAGAGCGCAGAAACAACGTCCGTTCGAATGCACGGTTTGCACTGGCAGAAGCGCCGAAAACCATGAACCCAGAAAGACTAAATTAACTAGAAACCATTGACTCTCGACCACTAGAGCAGCACAACCATAAAATATTCAAGAATAAGCTTTTCATGTCATCTCTCGGTCAATCTGCCCCACTCATACTAATTACCGGTGCAACCGGGTTTATCGGCTCACAAGTCGTCCTCTTATCCTTACAGGCTGGATACCGGGTGCGACTGACCATCCGCAAATCCCAGCAGGAAGCCGATCTAAGGATTCGTTACTCTAAGTTTCACAACCAAATTGAGATTTTCATCGTTCCGGATATTACTCTCAGATATGCATTCAAGCTTGCCCTTAACGGCGTGGATCACATTTTTTACCTGGCCTCCCCAATGCCAGGTCGCGGGTTCGACGTCTAAGCCGACTATGTCGACCCGGCCGTTCAAGGTACAGAATCTATCCTCTTTTCCTCCCTGGAATTCCCTCAAAATAAGAAGGTGATCGTTATGTCCTCGATACTAGGGTTGATCCCCCCTACGGCTGTTCGAGAAAAGGAGGTATTTATGAAAGCTGAGTACATTTCTATCAAGATGCATTCGATGCATTGGCCGAGACTAATGGGATATATAGACAACACGAAGAAGGTCATTCCGGTATACATCCCGATGGAGTCATCAGAAGGCTCTCTCAGGCATGGGTTCAAATATAGCGTCTCGAAGATCTCGGCTCACCAAGCCACGCGGGACTTCCTTGCCAGCCAGAATCCGCACTTCACCATTATCACCTTTCACCCCACTTTTGTCCTCGGCAAGAGCCTCATTCAAACAACAGCCCAGGAGATAGACGGAATGAACGTGTTTTTCTGGAATAGCCTGCATTCTGAGAAGCCGACAATACCGAACGTGTGGGTCGACGTACGGGTTGTGACCGAGGCACACATACGAGCACTCATGGTGCAGATCCCGTCTGGGACAGAACTTATTCTGTCGGCGCTGGCGGCGTCATGGAATGAGATAGCGGAATTAGAGAGGAGGAAGTGCCCTTCTCTTGATTGTAAACTGAAGCGCCCGATAGGGGGTTGCTCCACTACGTGAATCGACCATTGATCCATTGGCCCCACCTGGATCTGTCGGGTCTCAATGATCTCTAGGTTATTATCGAGGGCTACAATGACTCTCCCTAAGCTTTCCTGCTGACCTGAGGTGACTGAGTAGACGACAATGTCGGATATCAAGCGAACGTTCTCGGCCTCTTGGGCTGCAGCTTCTCGATTGGGCCGAATCTCGATCTCAGTGAGGGGACCCAGACACCATGGTGGTACCGAATATCATCCCTTTTTATACTACCTCTAGGTCACAAGGCTCGAAGCAATCGCATGTGGTGATTAATCGACCACGGTGGATCATTTTATTAATCATATCGTAAAGAATGGTACGACAATATCCCGTTTCACTAATCATACTAGCAGTGATTACCCTGTCCCAATATGCCTAGGTCAGGTTTGATCACTAATCTTAATGCAACATGCTTACATCTCTCAACAGTCGCCGCGGCTCAGGGTTCCGTAAAGCGGTCTCTGTATAGATGTAGCTTGGGATTTCAACTTTCTGTCGTACTATCAAGAAAGCGAGCTATCTCTGATTCGTAACGCCCTCCCCCTTCTACTACAAAATGCCCCTCCGCAAACACAGCATGTGTGTGTGTGGGTGTCGGTGTGTGTTACACTGACTCTCCTCTTCAAAGGGATATGCAGGAGCCCACGATCTCGTAGTAGACCAATACTTCCCATACTTCCTGATGACTTCAGAGCCTTGCCGCAGCCTATGATGGCCTGTATGCCTGGTGTTCTGTTTAGCGGCCCCATGGGACGCGACATGGAAACCTCTGTGATGTCTGCTCAAAGTCCAGTATTGCGCTCAGGATGCTACTGTCTTGCATATCATACTGCGTAGCTCCCTTACCCTAAGATCCCTCCTTAGCATACCTGATATATCATTGAATGCAGTCCCAATTTTTCTTTGCAGCGTTTGGCGTAGACCATTCGATCTGCGGCATGCATTGGTCTTATGTCCGCACCCACTGCTATTTCGGATTCTCTTTCATGCTCGGCCGTTCTGTAATCTGGAATGAACCTCGTATTCTTAGCTTGGCAATTAATCTTGCAAGAACAAACCGCGTCTACGGCTTTACCCGCGCCCTCAGACAACCTGGCTGAAGTAAGAATCAAGAAATATTCCCGAAACATGGTCGGCTCAACTCTGACCACTAACAAAATTCATAGGCCTCAAGGATAAAAAGATATTAGACGTGGATTAAGGGGAACCGTCGCTTGTTTGTGCTTGCTCCTCGCCCAATTGCTCCTATCTTAGTTCCTCCTTTTGACCATGGTAGATGCTAGTCCGGTAAGGTAATAAGGTAATCGCGGGACCTACGAGGCTAGTAAACTTTTACTACATTCCAATAGACAGCACGGCCTTGCGTTAACAGCTAAAGCTAGGCGTCATCTCATACTTAATCACCCCAACGCCTCCGTAATGATAGAGGAGGATTCGACGGGCATAAGTAAAAAATCAAGTTATAGAATTAGGGTACATGTTCATATTCGCAATGTCACCTGCGTGTCCCATATACAATACCAGGGAGGTGTGGTACGGGCCTGTAGATTCCTTAGCAATCTTAGTATCGGACATGTTCGGTACTGACTAAATTTGGACCTTACCCAGGGGATACCGCAAAATGAGCTCATCCACCCGCATAACCACTAGTTACCATTCAGGCAACCATTGACCAGGGGCTGACTATTCAAAGAAGAGATGGCAGATGCGCCCTGTCATGCTGAATAGGGCGATTGAGTCTCACCCATTCCTTCTCCTTGGTGGAACCGGCTAGTGGAGGATACATCCCATTGATCTTCCATTGCTGGCGCGGAGCGTCCACGATGAAATATTCCCAATCCAGACCCTTGGTTTTGAATCGTTCAAGGATCAGGTCAATCTGCTTCAAGAAGTCCAACCTGTCGGTTTCAGTCTTGAAGGTGCGAGCGATGTGCACAATACTGAGATTGACAAAGTTTGACCGATACTCTCCACCAACGAGCATGTCATTTGAGCCCATTTCGAAGAATTGAACATTGACATAGAAGGCTGGCAAGCCCTTGCTGGAGTATAGTTGGGTGATCTCTTTCGCCAAACCCACCTTGTCCTGCTTAGATAAGGCACCTTGAGAGTATTTAAAACTCCAGACCGGCATTTTTCTTTTTGAAGGAGAACTAAAGAATCGTGAAGGCCGTGTGTTTGTGCTCTCAGCAATGATTTCGGAATTGTTGGGAATGGATTGGAGAGGAACCATGGATGCCCTTTCGGACCTCTCATTTTAAGGACCTCCCTCAGGCGGTACAAAGTGGCACCACATCTATCTAGATTAGTGATCGCAATCACTAAATTAATGGACTATGTTTTTTATCAATAATCGAGCAGTCGGCGAGAAGAAGTGCTAAGAATACGACATCGACATGATAAGTGGGGCCTTAGCCTACTGCACGTTGAATAAAAAGTTGTGGCCGCGGGTGATGACTAATCCGCTTATATCATCGCCTTGCTTGACCGGACCGATCACGCAACCGTATTGATTTATGACGATCGTGAAGCCTCTCAAATTGCATAAATATCGGCTTCTTTATCGTGTAGTTAGAAAGAATTAAGACCTTCATTCATTTGAATATGATCATATAACTCGGTTGAAAAATCACTTCTTCGGTAGACCCACATATTTCTGTCACAAAAGTCCTTCAGCGTTGTAGCTCCCAACAACAGAAGGCCGTCTTCCCTGCTGACGCACTCCCTGGCGCAAGGAACTGCAACCTGCCCAGCCATTGCTGGGGTGATTAGTGATCACATTAGGAGCTCCTCGGTAATTCTGTCTTTTTTTTTTACTATATCCGTCTACCTTCTGCGGGAATTTAGCATGGTATCGTTATATCCACTAATACCAGGTTTTAGTAGCGTTGTCTGCTCGCTTGGCATGGGGCTGGAAATAATACTGGTCCAATAGGATTAAGTTCACACTGATTATTCTATGTCTCCGAAGCAATAATGTACGGAACAATGTTGATCTTAACTATGTTCTTGAGACTAATAGCGGACAGGCTATTAACCTGAGGCGGGTACTTCCTTCGAAATTGATCACATCTGCAGTACCAGGCTGATGGCATAGTAAATCGCTATCAGCTCGGCTGCGTCGACGGACCAGTACTCAGTTGATCTAATACAGATCTGTCGGGATCGTATAATATTCTGATTTTGGTCCAGGGCTACTGTTGCCGCGCTCAGGCTGTCCTGTTGACCCGATGCGTCCGCGTAGAATGTAATGCCAGGAGCTCCTTGTCTGATTGCGGAGTCTTCCCGTGCTTTCTCGCGGTCTGGCTCAATGTCAATCTCCATGAAGGCTGGTCTTTGCCATGGTGGTTGAGACCTTGGATCGATGATCTCCAGGGCTTGTAGTCAGTCAAGATCCATTGTCTTGAGGGTTTCTGCTAGCGGGAACTGGTGACCGGATCCTCTCAACGCATTTATCACAGGGCCGGGACCTAGCGCACTGCCAACGTTTAATGCTAAGAACAGAAGTGGATAGTCAAGAGCTTGGCCACTCATTTTGGGCTTCCTCGCCCTACATGCTGTACAGGCGTTTGACCGCTTCGCTCGTAGGGGACAGGCTGCCACATCTTGGAGGGATGAAATGGAGCAAGATCCCGTAACAGCCCATGACCAGACTGTGACGTCATGCTGTGAAGTGTTATCGAGGCTCCTTAACGTGAAAGGGGGTCCAAGTGTCGGATCGAGTGGCCCTGACGACTTGTTGTTCCCTTTGAGAAGCCGGATACCTCCAGTGTCCCGATCTCTGTATGGCGGCTGATAAGTATCAGGATCGCGGTGCGATCAAGATGAGAAAGATGCTTGAGTTCCTAAAGATGCAGCGAAGCTGCGAGAGAGCTCTCTACCGTGTGGATCAGATGGCACACTAAATTACATTAGGAAGGAGAAGCGGTCCAACAATAAGAATTACAAAATGCCACCAAAATGGTTACGCCTCCTTGAATGAAATGTGCTGAAAGGGGCCGCCTGGGGTACGCGGGGCTGAGGCAGCTTTGACAAGGCAACAAAATAGATCATCTTGCTCTGACCAGCAGCAACAGAAGGAGAACAAATAGGAAACCCTTTAAATAAGATCCTTAACAGATATAGACGTTTTATTGTCATTGATGCAGGCTCCCAGATAAGCAAAATTTTCGAGGTCGATATTCGACTTTTCCACAGAAGACGGTTAGCATCCGCACACTCTACGTCTTTTCGGGTCTTCACTGACAGTTTCCACTAGATCTTGACTTCGGTGAAGTGAAGAAAAGCAACTTCCAGTTTTTCAGTGCAGCGTCACGGTGTTCTAATGTGGACGGTGCGCAGTCGTCACTGCCGACAGTGTTGCGGAATATGTCAATGTTTGTGAATTTCACCAAAGTCACCAGATCCCATGTTTCACTTCCATGAACGGCTGAAGTGGGAAAACCTTGATATACAATTTCAAAGTCACCAGCCTTGGTCGCAAGTCTGCTGACTTCTTTAATGAATCTCTCAAACCAGGCTTCTCGGCCACTGCAAGGTGGGTGTGAATTTCCTGAATATTGCGCTTGCTCGTGCCATTGAAAAAAACAAAGCATAAAGACAGGGTGGTCTTCAGGGAAGTCGTTTGGTATATTATTGACAAGGTTTCTGACTTTTACCATTTTGGTCTTATAGATGAAAGATCAAGGATATTGTAAAAAATGTTCCATTAGATGAAGTTTTGTACTTAGATACCTCCGGTGGGATTTCAAGTTCACCTAATTGATTACAAATCAAGTCAGTTAACTAATTAGATGGTAACGATCATTTCCAGGAGGATTCAGATGGAATATCTAAGTCCACCAAAAGACCCTTTTGAGCCGAGATGTGCCGATTCATCACCTCTGGGGCATATTAACTAATCCAAGTAACATAGATATTAATGAGTGTGGGCCAGATGCATCCATGAAATGCGCATTTCTTGTTTCCAATATATGCCGGCAGTTCCTGCCATAGATGTACAGAGTGTGGGAGTTGTTGATCTCGGTCTCCGGCGGCAAATCTGAAGTCCCTGGCAGCGCTTAGTCATTTGGCGTTCAGGGTCTGGATCTTCGGGAATTAATTTTTGGTAGTTAACTAAGTTAACTCTTTGTTAGTTAGTTAACTAGTTAGTTATGTTTAATAATCATATTTTCTGATTAGTTAACTATGTGGCATGCCGGCACGTCCGAAAGGCTACTAAGTAGACGTCATTAATTATCTCTTGGGTATAAAGCGACAACGAAATCCAGGTAGTATTTTTTTAATTGCAAATTACCAATCTATCATCTTCAGTTCATTTTGTCCAGAATGTCTTCGTTGATTGTCGGTACCCTCCTGTCAGCGGCTCTACCCCAAATGATGTAACCAGTGAAGAACGATCAAGCGCCATCGATTTTGTCAACCGTCACAACTTTGTTTTTGAGGAATTCGACCATGCTAAAATGATTGATACTTTCCTCCCAAATGCTGTTGTTTACCATAGCCATGGTACCATCAGTGACCACAAGCAGAGGAAGGAATTTTTCGAGAAAATTTACGGATTTTTTATTCCGGGGATCTCCCGCAGTGCCACAAACCACATCGTTGATCATGATGAAGATGGAGGTGTGATTGTGCGGTATCAGGAAACCCTTATCCGATATGGTTGGCCGGGTGACGACACGGCTGCGTTTACTCAAGAGGATGTGGTCAGAGAGAATGGACTGCCGGCCATATGGTGGATTGGGACCAACATTGATCGGCTTCGAATGACATCCAACGGTTGGAAGATTTTTGAGCGGTATCTTGGAACACCTTTCAGAAATGGCGCTCTCGACCTCGATCGAGCGCCTGAGAAAGTGTCAACTGTGTGACCGCTCTTCACATAGGAGACCTTCCTATTCTGGATATCAATATTGGTAACTACCAATCCTTGAGGGTTATGTAGATTTTTCTAATATTTCCATAGCTTAAAAATTATGTCTTGTTTAGTTGCTTTATCAGGTTGGATTACTTATCATTTCTATGTATTTAACCGACCGTGTGTAGCTAGATTCTGAAAGAATCAGACCTTCATTCATTGATATTCCTTGTGGTTGAGATCAAGTAATTACGCCTAGACTGACGCTCTATAAAGAGCTAGTATGCTATTACTCTTTGAAGCATCAAGTATGGACAGCAAGGACAGGACCTTTGTATATGGCACGATCATTTTGCTCTCAACGCAATTGATAAGAAAACGGGTCACGCCCGCAGCGACAGGCTGGTTTCGTAGTATGAGATCAATCAAACATCATAAATCCATTAAAAAGTGTGAGGCGCGACTCAAAGCTTTGAATTCGTTACCTAAAGAAAACGATAGGACTCCGGCGGCTTACGAATTGCTTCATTCCTGCAACAACTACGCGGACCAAGGGGATCTCGATTACTAGTTCTCGACGGCCATGGGAGACATCTTACGCCTCAATTCGACAAGGTATGCAAGGACAATAATATCAAATGTATTTGCATGCCTCCGCATTCATCTCACCTCTTACAACCACTAGATGTTGGTTGTTTTGGTCCTTTAAGCGCGCGTACGGAGGCCTAGTTAAAGCAAAGATGCGCTTAGGATTCAACCATATCGACAAGCTTGACTTTATAAAGGCCTATCCCACTGCGCCCAAGCAAGTATTCACGATATAGAATATTTAAAGCAGCTTCAAAGCAGCGGGGATACTTCCTTTTAATCTTAAGAAGCTTCTTAAGGGGTTAAATATTCAAATATCGACTCCGAACCCCCTAGCCCCGGGGCCTCAACGAGCTCCTCCGCGCCTGCCACGCCTTATACAGTCCGTCAACTATATAAAAAAGCTTCGTCAGTCAATAATCTGCTTGCTAGAGGCTGTCAAACCTTATTTAGTCCTTCCAAGTGAGCGCTAGATGAGCCTATAAAGGGCTGCGAAATGGCTTTATAATATGCAGCAGTGACCCTTAAGGAATTGAATAATCTCCCGCAGGTACTCAGGTTCAGCAGCAGAAAAAGAGACAATCTAAGTGACAAGTACTTCCTTGCAATGGCCTCCAAGTTCAAGAAGCAAGGGACTTAATTACGTTGAGAAATGAGCAATTAAGTTTGGACGAAGGGGGCCCTAGTAGTTCTGCTCCGCTCGCTTCTGAAGCCCGAAAACGTGCACCACCGAGGTGTAGTGGGTGTGGTATACAAGGCCATATTAGAACCTAGAGTCCTAATCGTCGTCGAACTTAGTTTAATTAATAATATTAAGAATTGCGTTGTTGAGAATAGCTTCAATATCGACTAGTACCTATGGATTGGATCTGGATAGAATGTAAGTGGTTATTCCCCGTGTTTATATCTGATTACCAAAGACAGCAAGCACTGACTGGCTCGGGATATGGATAGTTTGTGAGTGATACTTCCTCTATTTCTAGATGACCACTAGAAGGCGGGACTAATTAAGTGCTTTCGCTCTAGTAATACAAACCGAAACCACAAAAGCCAGAATACGGCATGTCTCTTCAATAACATGGGTTGTCATTCATATCACAGCTGCTATGGGACCTCTGCTAGTATTTCTACTCGAGTGCTGCTTTCTGTTCCAGCTTACGGGTATACCCGTTACATCGACAGTCGCTTTCTTTGCCTTGGTATAGGTTTTCCCCTATTAGATTACGTTTCCCTGTACTGTCATGCGAATGCAAAGGCTCATCATTCAATTGCTTATCTGTCGTAGAGAATAGTTGCTCATCCAATGTTTTCTCTGCTAGTTTTGCTTGTTTCCAGCATTGTTCCAATATATTTATGGGCTTGGATCAGCTGCTTCGGGAATGGCGCAGTGTCTCAGTCAAGTTGCACAATATGAGGAGGGGAAAAAGAGACTGTCATAAAGAGTAGTCCGCATGAACTCATCTCTAGTCATACAACCTGTAAGGGACATAATCTCGGGGAGAACCCCTCCTGCTAGTGACAGGAATAATAGCGGAATGCTTAGTACCAGAATAATGACCACCAGGAAAGCCAAGATTGGTAGAAAGAACACCACCAATGGGGCCTACCATCACATTCCCAACTCCCTTGCCAATGCAGAAGAGGCTAAAGATCATAGGCATTATAGTTAGGTCATCACTAACAGCCGTACTCATGCACGCCCACATGACCACGTACCCAGCCATAGACCAGCACGAATATTATCAAGGGTCCCAGGGAGTGGCCCAGCCCCCATAAGGTAAGCGTCGCGGTTGCGATCGACAGGGTCGAGAGGAGAACGAGAATGTCAAGATAAAGTCACTTATTAGATAAATAGCCAAAGGTGAACTGGCCCACGACTTATGATACACTCATAATAGCCAAGAGCATTACACCCTAGGTATGGCTCAATCCAATTAATGCTGCGTAAGATACAGATATATCAACGAGAAGAAGCAACCAAGACCTTAGACAACATTCAAGGCCAAGTAGATCCAAAAGAGGGGGTGCTTTAGAAAGCTAGAGTCTACTCGAATGCCGAATAGACACTTTCCGGTCTCCGTTGCCGATGAAAAGGCCGTGGTGGTTGTCAAGGACCCCGATGCTGAGTCTGAAAACAATACTCAACGTTCATAGTAAGCTTCCTCTATCTTCCCTCATGGAGGCCAGTAACTCGTTCGAACCCCCTTGCTTGTATTGAACGTCTCTTCTAACTTGCACCCATCTAGTACCAACGATGATATCTGGTAGTAGCTGCTATTCATTCATTTGCCCCTTTTGTCCCATGTGCTCTTTCATCTGGAATTACACCCCCCATTTTTCGGTGTCTCCTTCCTTTTGAATCTTGGCCCTGCGAAGCAGTGTTTGGTCAAACTCAAGTACTTTGCCTCCTGTCGCTGTGTGTTTTTTTCTGCATCCATTCTTTCTTTAATTTACCAGATGCAAGGCACTCTCCAGACTGCTGTGAATTAATGCATATTCCTCACATTCTATACATATTCTATGAGCACACACCCGTAGTAATGTACAAGCAGGTTTGCTTCGGAGGCATCTATGACGGAAGTTGGTGATCAAGACTAGTCCTATTGATTGATCAACGGGAAGAACCTAATGGTCGGCATCTGCTTTCCTCCAAGGCAAACACCAAAGAAGTAAAGATGCTGAAGTGATGAAGACTCATGAATAGTCCTAGGGGATCGTGGCCCAGAAGTTCGAAACGGAATGTTGTAAATGATAACCTGCTCTTGCATGTAATGGCCCGTGTCGTTGTTTCTATGTAAATATTCAAAGTTTTAAACGAAACAACGCTAGGCTATGAAAGAACGTGTAAGCTCGATTATTGAGGACTGTATCTTTTAAAAAGCATCAAATTGACGTCTGATCTCGAAAAGTAGACTGACAAGTCATACTTTCAAGTTTATCAACATAGTAGCCTATCTCTGTTAATATCCGCTCCAGTTACTTGTTAAGAATGAGGGAAAGGCGTGCAGCTTACTAGCAGCTCCCCATCTTGTCCCAATATACCGTAAAAGATCTTTCAAAGAGTGTATTGATGGCTCCGGATCAGCACCCCCGGACAACCTTACGTCTCGAAGATAGACAACCGCGGCTTTATAGATGCAGTGCATAATGAAAACAGGCATTTTTGCCACTTCCGCTTTTGTGGGTATGTCTTTTGCTCCGTGACTGATCTCAAGAACCAAAGATTCTAAGATATTGATGGATGTGCGGGCGCAATACTCATTGGCTGGGATGGTAACGTGGGAAGTAAATTCAAGGACTTCTAGCATTGCGCTATCCCTTCGGATAAGCGCTCGTGGTTTAAAAGTGGATCGGATAGGCCCGCAGGCGTCGATGGCTTACCTTCGGTATATAGCCAGGGAGCTGGACGATAGAGGATCCAAGGTAGGGCTTTCTCTCTGGAATGTTGCCAACAGCGAGGTCAAAGTCTTGATGATGTGCAATGCGTCTAAGCGTGCCTCTACGCTTTTGGGTGGTGGAAGCGAGATGAGCTCATGATACTCGTGGATATGGGCAAGCACGTGCTCCAAGAGTCCGGATGAATGGAATAACTTCGTGAATGGATCGCTCTGCATTGTTTCATCAACATCCTATGGATTTCTCAGGGTCAGGAGATCTCAATTCTAAAACGCGATCATTGGCTTTCATATCACTCACATGATTGTTGATCGCTGCATCTACACGTCGTCCGCGGAGAGCGCTAGGTTCATTGTCGCTCTCCAGAGAGGTATATCTACCAAAGAATACGAATGGGCATCACATTTCCCAGACGGAATCCAAGGGACTCAAGGGGATAGTAGTGTTACCTATCTGTGATAATAATGCCCCGCCAGGTCCGTCGCGCCTCCTCTGCTTCTTGTGGATCCAGAAACACTTTATGCAGGTCCTCAGACGAGGCGGCACTGGCCCCGAGAGCGATCGCCGCCCGGACGTTAGCTCCTGCCGAGATATAGGCAGCCGGGTAGATTGCATGTCCGATTTCGAAAACAGTCAAAAGAAGTCGGGCCTGCAGCAGGTCCAAAGAGTTCGTGCCCATGGCCTCAAGTGTGGCGATGAAGCCCTTCACAAGAATATATAGGGATCGCGTTTCAGCCGACACTGCCCCATCTATAGGCATCGTACACACGAGGAACATACAGAGGGTCAACACGCTAAACTCCGACGGGGCAGGTTGAGTCCGGAATTTCCAGAGCCGAGAGTAGAATGCGGTTTCGGCCACGACTGGCAGCCAGGCGTGCACGGTTCGGAAGTATACGGCGACGGCCTCTTGTAGTTGGGGGCCGTCGCCCACAATCGACGAGACTTGCTCTTCCAGGGTATAGCGAATATTCAGCGGCGTCAGGTCACTCAAGTCGGGAACAGATATGGGACGAGGTGATTCAGCGTCGATCACTGGATATGAACAAGACTTGCTCAATCTAGACCCAATCAGTTAGCATGTTAGGTCCGGTCACCATGTCAAGAAGGGCATACCGTTTGCAAAGAGAGCACACGGGGAAGAGTTTGTCGCATTTCCGTTTCTGCTTCCTGCAGCGGATACAGGCTTGAGACATGGTGAACTGACAATCTCCGAGAAGAGACAAGACGAGACCAAATGAGACAAAATGAGGTGGGATACGATGTAGAGAGTAGAAGGAATGCGGGTGCGGGTGCGGATGCGGAGGCTTGACCCTGTCAGGACTAGCGCAGATCGATATTATTAGCTGCCTAATGCGGTTTAGCCTCCGCCTCTGCGTCCGCACCAGATCTATACGGAGTGCACTATAAACTCGATGTTTTTATCTCTGTCGGTCTACAACTGAGCTTTTCAACAGAACTCCAAATTGTCATTTGCATTATACCATGAGCATCATCCGCAATGTCGCTATCGCAGGGGTATGTCTCTATCTGCCTTCCACGGCAATTACGCTTACTGATATTCTCCAGGCCTCAGGCGATCTCGGCGCCCCCATACTCCGAGCCCTCATTGACAGTAACCTCTTCAGTATTACCGTTCTCACGCGCCACGAGTCCTCTGCAAAGTTTTCAGACTCTGTTCACGTTCTCCGCGTTGACTACACCTCCGTCACCGACCTGACCGCAGCACTAACCGATCAGGACGCCGTCGTCTCCGTTCTGACCAGCAACGCCATGGAAGCCCAGCTACCTCTCATCGAGGCATCCATAAACACCGGTGTGAAACGGTTCATCCCATCCGAGTTCTGCGCAGATTGCGGGAATCCCAACGCGGCCACCTTGCTCGTCTACCAGTCCAAGAACGCAGTGCACGAGCTCCTCCAGCGCCGTGCTCGCGAGAACCCACAATTCACCTATACTTCGATCCGCATTGGGCCGTTCCTCGACTGGTCCCTTGCCTTTGGTTTCTTTCTTAACTTGAAGCCGGAGCCGGGGTCGGAGGCCATCACCACGCCCCTCTACGACGGCGGAGATCGTCCATTTAGCACGTCGACCTTGACCACGATCGGTCAGGCGGTGGTAGGTGTCCTTCAACGGCCCGAGGAGACAAAGAATCGAGTCGTCTTCGCTCATGATCTCGTCACCACTCAGCGGAAGATCCTGGCTATGGCGCGCGAGATCGCGCCGGATCGAACCTGGAATCCGGTGGACGTGAGTACCGAGGACATGGAGGCCGCTGCGCGGGATAACTATGCCAAAGGGAACTTTGACTTGCAGGCGTCGATGGGGTTCTTTTGCCGCTCGGTGTTTGCAGAAGGATATGGAGGAGAGTTTAAGCATGTGGATAATCAGTTGCTTGGGATTCCGGAGAAGTCGGACAAATATCTGGAGGAGAAGATTCGAACTGTGTTGGCGAATAGCTCCTGAGGGAAATGTGTTTTATTTGTTGGACAATGTGGCAATGTCAGCCAGTTTAACTCCCGGTCTTAGTGATTCAATCCATTTGTGTCTTTTTCGCTTCCTGGCTCTATATGTCTGGATGGGAAGGGGCCAATATTTCACGGAGATGTTACTTAAAAGGTCGACATATACGTGAATAGATAGATGCCTTTCTCTTTTCAATGAGAGTATATTATTCAGTTACGGACAGACTATATAAACTGCACATACATTTAGCGAACAGGTAAAAAGATCATGAATCAAATCGAATACTTCGTACATCTAACCAAAAGAAAAAAGACTCCCCTTTCCATCCAACCCAGGCGCCTCATACACATAGACCATTTACACGGCCTCATTCTCTAGCTTCTTCGTTGTTCCCTTGGAATCCTCATCGTCAGATCTTTGATGCTTCGCCTTCGCAAGTATGCTCTTCCACTCCAACCCAGCCGTCCCGAGCATAGTCAAACACGACATGACCAGCCCAACCACAAACACTTACCTCAGCGCCTCATAATAAACCACAAGAGCCGTACCCCGTAGTCCCTCCGGCAACAAACCAAGCAAAGACGTAGCGCCGCCCGACGTGACAAATTTCGGATCAAAACCCGGCATACCCGAAAGGCGACTAACCGGCTGATTATCCAGCACGTTCTCCCCAACAGAGATGAATATAGTCGCTCCGAGAAGCTGCCCAAAGAACATCAGCGACGAGCCGATCGGGACATCTGCGGCTGGAAGAACAGTCTGTGCAGCAAGATTGGGAGCCTGAAAGGAGAGACCCATCCCGAATCCGTAGAGGATCTGATATCCGATCCATTTGCCCTCGCTGGTGTCGACCTGGAGAGTTGTGAGGAGGCCGGCCCCGATGGTCATTATCCAGGATCCGCCAATAGCGAAGGGCGTGTAGTATCCGGCTTTTTGAGTGGCGAGGCCCCCGACAATTGATGCGAGGACCACGGCTAGCATCAGTGGGAGGAGGCGGATGCTAGACTCCACGGCAGAGACAGCGGTGATGGATTGAAACTAGATCGGGAGGAAGTACGCTGTGAAAGGATCAGTTGGATGTAGGACTATAGGCGAACGCTGACTTACTATAGATGTATGACGACGCTCCGACGCATATCGTGATCCAACAGCCAGCGGCAATACTGCGCTGTTTGAAGATCCGCGGGGGAATTGTTGCTGTCTTGGGAAGCAGGAATTGAACGGCTACAAAGCCTATAGCCAGGACCCCCATTAGAGTCAATAAGGCAATGATACGGCCGTTGCTCCACTAAATGCTGATTAGTAGTTGCTTAAGCTAAATAAGGAGCATTTGGGTATCTCACAGCACAGGCTTGGCCACCCCACTGACGTGCCAACAGAAGACACACCATACAGGATATTAGGATCACAGTACCAACAGCGTCCAGTTGTGAAACCTTATCCTTCCAGACCAGCTTGGTCGTATCTCGATCAGGCACCTTCAGACAGAAGATGATGATAGCCACTGCCACGCCACCGAACGGCAAGTTGATATAAAAGCACCATCTCCAGGTTACATTTGAGGTAAATGCACCGCCAATCAGCGGTCCTACTATGGAAGCAATGCCAAAAATAGATCCGAATAGACCTTGGATCTGAGCACGCTTCTCTAAAGGAACAGCATAGACAATACACATGATCTGGAGACAACATTAGCTTTCTAAATGGGCTAACTTAGGAAATTATAATTAATTTACAGATCCAGAAAAGATACCGGCCGCACCAACTCCGGCGATTGCTCTTCCAGCAATAAAAGCTGCCGAGCTAGGCGCTGCTCCGCAGACTGCAGATCCAACCTCAAAGCGTAGAACGCACGCGACCAGGACGCACTTTATAGGGTAAAATTCATATATATTTCCAAGCAACAGCTGAAACGAACATGATGCCAATGTATATGCGCTTCCATACCAGCCGACATCCGACAGGGAATTGAATTCATCGGTGATTTGAGGGATGGTCTGCGGCAGCTGAGTTAACGTCTGGGTTTTCAGAGATTTCGAAGCTGATGATGAGAATATACCGTTGAGATGCTTGTTCTGTCCAAAGCTACTAAAAAGATGCTCATCAAAACAGTGATTATTAGAAGGAGGTCTTCACTGTGGATTGCTCCTGATGGGCACTCTTGGGTTGGTTGACATTGTGAGAAGCCATGTTGGTCGGGTTGATTGAAGCAACTTGCGCTCTAATATTTAGACCGGTATAATTCTTGGAGGCTGCTGTCTATTAAATACTAGGAATGGTGCGCATTTTTCAACTGCCCGCAAAGAAGACGATGGCGATATAGACCCGTCGACCAATCACGGGAGCGGTTCGGGAGTTAGAAAAACCCGAGCTTCTAAAAAGGCCGATAGTTTCCTGCTTCTCCATATCCATACCCATACCAATTCCATCAAATTCCCCGAACTCCGAGTCAAGGACTGTCATTGACTCCGTTATTCCAACCATGTCAACGGGGTTGCCTACGCCAGAGCAAAGTGATATGGCCACTCCTTCCCGGTTGAAGTCCCCCCGACCTCTCGCCTGCGTACCCTGCCAGCAGCGAAAGGTGAGATGTGACCGCAGATCGCCTTGCACAAATTGCATCAAGCACAAGGCGCAATGTATGCTAGCCACACAGAACCGTCGGCGAAAATGCTTTCCGGAGAGAGCCCTTTTGGATCGCCTCCGGAAGTATGAGTCTTTGCTCCGCCAGAATAATGTCAGATTCGACCCGCTTCATCGAGACCGCGTCGGCTCTGAAAGCAGTAATGATTCGGATCATGAGCAACATGACGCCAGTGACACACATTTGTCACATCCTGTGAATTCTTCAGGACCTAAGAAGTCTTACGAAGCGAAGTACGTTGTTTGTTGATCTTTTGGCCTCTTGTTCTCCAGGTGGGCTAACTATGTCAGAAACATGTGGCTCGCCATGAATTCAGGGGTTAGATAGCCTTGTCTAAGTTATACTAAAATCATCTGCTGACATTTTAAACAAGCTCCGAGACACCAACAACGAGATTACAGTCAGAAAGGCGTGGGACCAAGGGTCTCACGATGACGATCACCTTCTATTTTGCCGAATGACGGCTGTTGATATATCTACTCTTCACCCAGATCCCATTCATATCTTCCGGCTATGGCAGATCTATCTCGTAATGTCGATCCTCTGCTCAAGGTCACTCATACTCCAAGTCTCCAGGGGCGGATTATCGAGGCCGCCGGTAACCTTGCAAGCATCAACCCGGTCCTCGAGGCGCTTATTTTCGGCATATATTGCATGGCCATATTAAGCCTATCTGTAGATGACTGTCAGAACATGTTTGGTTCTTCAAAAGAAGACCTTTTGGCCAAGCCCCAATTTAGTTGTCAGCAGGCTCTATCGAACTGCGAGTTCCTCAGGTCAAGTGATCGCGACGCTTTAACAGCGTTCTACCTATATCTGGTGCGTCACGTCACAAATACTCTGACAGGCACTAACCCTTGTCCAGGTCTCATCATTCTCTGATAGAAATCCTCGGTCCCTCTCTTCTATGCTTACCATTGCGATCCGCATAGCTCAACGCACGGGGATACACAACGAAGCGACTCTAGCCAGATACTCTGTGATCGAGGCTGAAATGCGCCGGCGGCTTTGGTGGTCGCTCGTGCTCTTTGACTCTCGCATTAGCGAGATAACGGAGTACAGTATCACCGTGCTAGCTCCTACCTGGGACTGCAAGATTCCCCTCAATGTCAGCTATTCGGACCTCCAAACAGAGATGAAAGAGCCTCCGGTAGCCCGGGAACAAGCCAGCGAGGCTATCTATGCCGTTACACGCAGTGAACTTGGAGAATTCATCCATCACGCACCATTCCATCTCGATTTCACTAACCCGGCCTTGAAGCCCATTGCCAAGGATCTGCCAGATGGAGGCGATATCGGCGCTCTGGAGAAGATAATCGAGAAGAAATATCTCGAAACCTGTGATCCCCAGAATCCACTCCACTTCATGACTATCTGGATGACGCGAGCACAGCTCGCCAGATACCACCTTGTCGAACATTACTCGAAATATTCTAATTCGTCTTCGCATTCGAAGGAGTCGCAGCGCGATGCTGCTATGTCCCATGCGTTGGGCATGCTTGAATGCGACACTAAGATCATGACATCCCCTCTGACCAAACAATTTCATTGGTTTCTTCATTCCAACTTCCCGTTCTTCGCATACATCTACATCCTTCAGCGCCTGAAAGAGCGCCCTATCAACACGCAAGCTGAACAGGCCTGGGAAGTAATGAGTGACAATTACGAAGCTCGATTCGGTTCCCTGAATGTAGTCGATAATCCTCTCTTCCGAACTTTTATCCAAGTTGTGCTACCGGCCTGGGACTCCTTCGAGGTTGCTTTCAAACGGCATGGAGAATCATTGTCTCCGCCAAGAATTGTGTCAGATATCAGACAAAAGTTGACGGAAATACCACGAGACACAGAGACCCCGGGTACGGATTATAACACTATGACTGGACTGAAGGACCGTTTCACAGCCCATGAGCTCTAATGAGCACAGTTTATTATATGCCATGGATAACCAGGACAGTTAGGGACCAATGGGGTTATTTTCAGATATGTCGGCACAAGTTTCGCTGATGGATAACATGGACCTGTTCAGTTGGGCTTCACCAGCGTGGGCGCTGGGCCAGCATACTGGCTGGATATTCTACATCTATAGATGTAACGACCCACATTAAGCGACTGATTTGATCCTGGTACAGTTACATATATCCAACTTTACGAATTGATGGCAGCGATTTCCATCGAAATAATCAAAATTATTTGCGAGAATGACTGATTCTAGGTGAATATAATTTGTATGAAATTTCCATGGGAAGATCCTCGACAATATTATGCTCATGAAGTGGTAGCCATACTTGCCAGACACTTCTCACTATGGACCTCAACCACCCACAAAGTCTCTTCTTCATCATATGCCCAAACCATTATTAATATACCATTTCGACAGAAGATAATGGTAAGCGAGAGAAAACTAGCCAGTGTTATGTTCTTTACTAAACCAATAAGATTAAATAGGTCTGTAAAGCGTCAAAGACTGACTTCACTGTGTACCGCATTATTTTGTCACTTCTTTTTTTCTCATTTCTTACATGAATAGACTCTACAAAGTTTACCCACCTCCACCATTGAATAAACTATGCCGTGATGAAACATATATTCAATATAGTTCATGCATGAAATCTTCCTATCGAAATCTGGAGCAATAACGTCCAACTCTAAACTTAAACCGCACGACTAGTACGACTCACTGTGTCAGGGATTGGAGAGCCCTAAAAAGAAGAAATTTCCAAGCAATATCACATCCAGCGTAACTTTAGTTTGACAAAACCGAGAAGACCCGAGCTGGGGCCTGCTCTGACAGTGACTGTTGCATCTTCCCCCCCCCCCATTGTCATAATTTTTTGACACGGACCTTTCGTGGTTCTGTGGCGGTCAGCAACCATGGGAGCTACGGATATCATATTCGGAAAGATGGAGCGAGATGCGCCATCTCCTCATGAAACAGATCGGCGGCAGGCCTGGAGATGCGCTCGTGCCGTGGTCGGGAATATACTACCTCCTATATAATTAAACTGCAAGGAGACGCTCGGGATATTCCGTCGGATGCGAAGCTGAGTACCTTCCGGTTTCTTTCTTAAGGACGTGGAAAGTTAAGTCCGATGTTGAACTTGTTAGTAAAGGGATTATCAGGAAACGAGTGTTTCAGGAGCTCAGATCATTGTAGCTCGAGGTCCATCGGGTGTTTCTCTGACTCGTACGCATAATTGGGCTGGGAGCTTGATGAAGCTTCACAAACCGTAACTGGGGACTCCTTTTGCGAGTGCTGTTCCAGGGGGTTGTTTGGATGAAGGGAATCAGAGTTTAGTCGCATGTGAATTTTTGTCCTGCCTTATTGGGGATTTGGGGTAAGGCGACGGTTGTCGATCACCCCAAAAAGGGGATCATAAGTGAGGAACCGACACCCTGGGTAACCCGAGATGGGCTGTTGAGATAGGGCGTAGTCGGAATAGAAGCTAGATCTGACTCGGAATTTGTCGCAGGAAACATCTTAGCGTAGCGCTCACCTCGTCGTCTAGACTTACGGTTTGTGAGGAGAGATTAGTTACCGTATGCTCGCGCGACAGCCCGACTACCTAGGTACCGACTTAGCAGGTAATTCCCGTAGGTAAGTTGTTCCCTTCCCATCTTCTCCGCACATGATGTCCAAGCTGCAACGCAGTCAACATGAAACGCCGATTTGTCAAATTGTAGTCGATCGCCTATTTTTGTCATAGGGAAAGCTGTCTGGCTCTGCAGTCGGCTCCAGACTGGTCGGCAAACAACAACTGAGCCCTGGACGAATCGGGTAGCGACCGGCAGTGCTTGGCAAGTGATCGGCACAGGCCAGATGGATCCCCGATGAGTCTAGTCGCAAAACCCCCTGCTGGCTTCCTTTCCCTGCGCTTTAGATTGCAGTAGAAGGCGCCACTAGAATCCAAGCGTAGCCATACGGAGTATTTGTGCAGCAAGGAACAACGGCAGGAGATCGTTCCCCAAGGACCTCCGCCGAATTCAACCGAACACTCGGGTAGAGGTAGCTGATTCGGGTTACTCTAGGCGCAGAGGCGGCTGGGGACCTGCAGTACGCGGGATCTTATTGGGACTGGCCATTTGCCATGTGAATGGACTTACAGGAGGATGATGTTGCGGAGAAAATGTCGATGATATCACCACGAAAACAAAGAAGCCGATCGGCACCGAACATAGTACATCCTGATCTTCGCGGGACTGAGATTCAGGTGTAGCTTGTATGACTATTTCATTGTCTTCCCATGGAAAGGGCGTCAATGAATCTGCCGACTATCGACGGCGATCAAACCGGTCCCGCCCAGCGTGCAGACTAGAGGACGTCAAACTCAAAAGGCACCCAGGGACGGCAGGATAACACGCCCAAGATCCTCTGGAAGCATGACTATTTGTTAAAAGGCATTTTTAGCGTCCTGTAGCCTCTCTGCAGGCGTCAAGTGGGAGAGCGACGACCGGGACGACGTACTTGGATTCCAAATAAAGTCCGGGTGGGTAGGTTCCTGCATCTCCGATTTGTGATGGTGGACTCGGTACGTCTGGGTCTCCACCTTTCAAAGGGAGAATTGAGCATAGCAATGGCAAACGGGGTGGCGATCAAGGGGGATGACAAGACGCCATTGAGAGACGGGTGAAGGACCAAGACTTTGGTTTAAGTGATTGTCAGAAGTCAGAATTGTGGGAAAATGGTCGAACTTCGCGCGGGGTTGGATTAACCCCTTTAAATCGAGCGTACACTGAGTAGTGCGCACAATGGATGAAATATTGCAATATGAATACTACAGTAGAATATGAAACTATGAAGGCGTCGACAACTGAAGGGCCAAAGGGGGAATCGGGGCCGTCTCACGTGGGGGTGTCTGCAAGCACGTGGTTCGCAGGATTAGAGAGTTATTCTTAGGAGAACCCAGGATGGGCTATTAATATTTAATATACGGAGGAGCCTGGAGCATCCTGTTCGAGGAGAGACAGGAGAGACAGGAGAGCTACTGTCATACGGTTCCCTCCCGGATCTGGTCAATAATGCCCATATTATTCTTCTCGGGGGAGGAAATTAATTCATCTGGTGAAATGGTTACTATAAAAAATCATAATGTCATAATAATCATAAAAAATAAATGAAGGGCTCCCCCCTGAGATGGCGCCTGAGGCCACAAGCCAATCACCGGGGAGCCTGAGGCTGCCGACGACGTCTTCCAGTCTCCAAAGGCTCCATCCAATAATGGACCTCAGCCCACCCAACCTTCCAGGAACCGCTTCGCTCTACGATCGATGGAACCACGGTTCTGTACCTGTCGATGATTACTGTTATGGTCCGGGCTAATGTGACACTACCGGGTTGCTATGACTTTGACACGAAATCTTAACCTGATCCGCCCGGCCGTCTCAGGATCCTGGATGGAGCCCCCTTGACTTCCTCGACCGCATGGTCAAAGCCAAATGGATACTTGCCTTTTGGACAGTGTTGTGCGCCCTCAACCTTCCTGCTCCACCCCTACGAATGAGATTGCTTTCTCGACGCTCGACCTGTGTACGCACTCCTCGCGGATCTCTTCTCTCTTTGTGTCCCCGTCGCACTTTGCCCTGGGAGCTGGCCAATGCGCTGCGCGAACCCTGCCTGCTCGGGGAGCAATTTCAGTTTCTCTGCTTCCCCTTGATCTAATTCTGGCCCCGCTCGCATTATTCCATTTTTCATAGCCCAGTTGGTTTGATGTAATTATCACTAATAGTGCCTGATGGATCTTTAGGCTCGCACGGGCGGATCCTTAGACCCCGATCAGTCCCTCGACAACCTGTCTGAACACATCGTTAAAAGGAGCTCGGGTGCCCAATTCCAATCCGTGCGAGCTCGATTGTTTTTCTTTCCCGAATTTTTGCAGACGCCAACTTCCTCCAACCCATCCTTCCTCTGCCTTCACCTCTCGAGACGTCAATTCGAAAACGTCACCCTCCCCGTCTCGCCGACGTCCCTTCACCGCAAATTAGGGGAGGCCGAGAATTCCGACAGTCGACCGCCAATTGATCCTGTAACATACGGGGTTTACACTGTGGGGAGGCAAGACTCATTTTCGGGGTTCAGGGTGCAAGAGCTTTCTGAAACCACGGAACCGTCCGAGGGCTATCTAGCTATACCGAAAGTATCTTTAATTATAAGGTTTGCTATTTGACGTGAAATAGCCGGACCCTGGCGGCATTTAGAGCAGAGGACCCGGAAGAAAAGAAAGATAACCCGCCAATCGTCGCAACAATCGAGGCATCCGGATTCTTGCCAATTCCAATGATGCCTGCACAAAATATCAACATGCCTTTGAGAACGTCGAGTGCGCATGGTGCGGAAGGTGGAATGCACTTCGCAAATGCCAGTCAGGAGGATTTGCGGCGTGAAAAAGCATCGAAGGCTCAAAAGATTCTGGGGACGGCCGACCGTTCCTTCCACCAAGATCACCAGAAATGGGAAGAGAAGAAGAAAGGGCACCGACCTAGCTTCATGAAGTCTTCGGAAGCCAAATCGAAAAAAAGTGGCAGCTTTGTTCCTTTCCCAGCATCGGTCTCCGAAAACACACTCCCACCTTCGCACCTTCGGGTGCGAGCATCGTCTCCCCTGTTGGGCCAAGAGTACCGCTCGCAAGATGAGCCACCACCATCGCTGCCCAAGCCGTCAAAGAAAATCCATCACTCCGGCTCTGCATCTGCCTTGTATTCTTATTTCACCTCTCGAGATTCCTCCGCCGACCAAAACACGGATGGTGGAAATTCCATGAAGGAGTTCAGTTTTCCCGGAACTGGGAACTCGGACTCGCAGCATAATAACGGTAACGGCGCAGGGCTCAAGCAGCCGGCAGGGTTCATGAAAGAATCGAAACGGAAAATGCGCCCGCCTAGAATCGATCTTTCGCTCCTGTTCCCTAAGCCGCGGGCCACTGCTGCACCTCTTCTTTCACCCCAGCGCATGGTCAATTCCCCTTCTGCCATCTCAATGGCCTCGGAATACTCGGCCCCCAACCCAAAGAAGCCAGATAACCATGCGTTCGGCAAGAAACTCACAAAGACACCGCCTCCTTCGAGGCGTTCGGGTCGGAGACCCAGTGGCCTTGAATCGATCAGCGATGCCGGCGAATCTACGACTTCGCATGAGACTCCCACATCTAACTGGACGGATCCCTCGCTCGAACGAGCCGTGGGCACCAGTGAAATAGATTTGGCATTGGAGAAATACAGTGGCTTTCAACAACCTTCGCGACCTGCTCCATGGACCAGATCGGACCGAACACGCTCGCGAAATTTGAGTCGAGATCAGCTGCATAGTAACGATGCGCAACCCTCTAGCGGCTCCTTGCGAAAGGTTTCATCCAACGCATCTACGGGGGGATGGAGTAAAGAGACGTATCTCTCGCCGAAAACCTGTGCCCACCCTAGACCCAGCCGCGTCACTCGACCGAACGACATGTCGGAGAAATTTCCCATCCCAGAGAACAAGCCGATGTCAAAGAAAAGCAGCAAAAACACTTTGAAGAACTCCGACCTCAACAACCTCAGCATTCTATGTCTTTCGTCGTCGGAAGATGAGGATGAGGATGAGGAGGAACTGGCCGGAATTCAATTGACTGGGCAGAAGGGCGCGCGAGATAGCGTGACCACGTACGGCGACTCCGACGCCGAAATCTGTACCGCATCTGCTGCGCACACCACAAAAGGCACCTTAAGGCGAGTTGAAGGGACGATCCCGACCAGCAGTCGTGGGTCGCGCTCTCTTCAGCGCCAGTCCTCCGTCCGTCGCAATCCGTCCATGTCCTCGGCCGGGCGGTCATCCGTTGAGACCCGCAAGAGTCAATCTCGTCGATCCAGCGGGATTCCCACCATCTCCGAGCCCGAATTCTTCCACAGCGATCCGATTTTCAGCCAGAAGCGAAACACCAGTCTTTCTCGCAAAGAACTTGATCGACGAAGCCGGATCATGACCGTGACCAGACAGGAGGAAACCCTCCTGGAAGCAATGAGACAACGCCAGGGGAAGATTACACCCAGTCTGTTTCAGGAGGCTCGATTCAATGGGCAGGAACCCGATCGAAACTCTATGCTGTCGGTTGCCCCTTCGCGGGATTCATTTTACGGATCTGGCATGTCCTTCTTACGACTGAGCCCCAGCTTCCCGCCTAATCAGGCGCGACCCGACCAAGCTGCCAGCAATTTTGACAAAGATAGCAATGGCGCGCCTTCTGATGCCGACCAAAAGACCATCTACTCGGGCGTTTCTCCTCGAGCGAGCTTGGTGTATTCGGAGAGTCTACCGTCCCCCGCCACGAGTGCCGCTTCTCCCATGACGCCGACTCTCCCTATCCATCGATTTTCTCCGCTTCCATCGCAAAAACCACCTCCACGCGGTCCCCCTCCCCCCGTTCCCCAGAGCCAAAGGCGACACTCGCGGCGACGCACCGATAGCAGCGAGGCAATTGTCTTGGACGAGCCGAATAACTCCAAGGAGAAAACCGAATACCCTCTCTGGGCCGTGGGATGGAATAACGAAGGTGCCAGCCTGACGGCCGTGCATTAAATGACGAAACACCAAGCAAGGCACGCAGGGTCACCTGCTCAAGCATCATCCTCTACACTCATTCTACCAACCATCTGGTCATGGATACCCACTCATCTTTCTCTCCCTCTTTCTTTTTCTTTTGGAGTCATTCCTCCCAGCGCGCTTATCATGTAGTCGATGTGATTGCATACGTTCTTTTTACCATCTGTATAGACTATACTCCACCAGGCTTCCCAGCCGCATTTCCTATATTGTTTTTTATCTTGGGTCATAGCGACTTGTATATAGACAACAGACAAGCGAGAATATTAGAATCATCTGGATTTCTGTATTATGTGATATGAATCTTTTCACCTCGACGCTACTATCAGGGCAGTCCATCGTGAAATGACGCTGCCTGGGTCATGCACGACCAAGGAGATCCTGGTCGGTGCTACTGCCCATCAACACCTTACATGAGCCACCTGTAGGATCTCCCAGCTGCGCCCCGTTGGACTACCGTGGCTTGCCAAGCTGCAGACGAGGAAGCATTGCTGGCCCAAGGGATAGCGAATGGGACGCACTGGGAGCTGACGTCAGGTTGCTTCTGGCAGGGGATGAGATGACAGATTATGGAAGAAGATGAAGCTGAGAGAATGAATGGCTGGGCGGCCAGACTCTCTCCGGCGTGATCCACACCGCCCCTCGCCAGCCAAACAAGCGCCGGCGTCAATTTCCCCGGACGGGCCTCGTCGAGTTCCCCTAGTCAAAAAGCAAGCCTTTTTGCCACTCGCTCCTCCTCACGCCTCACCGGCTCACGAGTTTCCTCCCCCCTGGCTCCTATTATTCAACGCTATCTTCGCGATATCTTTACCTCCTATTCTTATCCTTCCCACGTTCACCTTGAGCAGACCTGCTTTTGCTTTGCATCTGCTGGCGAAGTGACAACAGCGTCTGGCTCCCATCTACCTAGTGCGAGGAGTTTCCCCTCCTCACGATCAGCACGCGCACAAATCGAATGCAACATCCTCGGCACACTAAAACGAATTCCCTGTCACTTTACGACCGAGCGCGCCCATCCGGGGATTTTTCTTATATAAACCGGCTGCCCTGATCACCCGGGCACGTTCTCTCGTTAGGCGGCATCGACCACGCAACGTCACCATCAACAATGGGGGGAACCGCAAAACAACCTGCTTCAGGACCGGGGGCAATGTTGAGGCAATCATCGTGGATTTTGGTAGGGTTCTTCTGCGATCCGACCCGATTGCTCCAGTCGAGTTCTCCTTTCGCTAACTCTCGGTCGGTCAATTTAGTTGACGGCGCAGTACACGGCATTTGTGTTGGTAAGGAAGATCAAGCTTTCTTGTCCTCGCGGTTGACGATCGCTAACCTCTGATGCCTATTCAGCTCCTTCATTATTCTAGGGTGATGCCTCCGACCAACGGGAAGCGATACATCGCGTCTACGGCCGTATTCTTTAATGAAGTCATCAAACTCGCGATCTCCTTGACCATTGCACTCTACGACGTGTCAAAATCGGCGCCTCCAACCGTCCCCGCTACATCTCTTCTCTCTTCTCTCACGGCTGCCGTGTTCTCCGGGGACAGCTGGAAGCTCGCGATCCCGGCCGGCTTGTACACCCTCTCCAATTCGTTGCAATACGTCGCTCTCTCCAATCTGCAAGCTGCGACTTTCCAAGTAACATACCAGCTGAAGCTCGTCGTGACAGCTGTCTGTGGGCTTGTTTTGTTTAAGAAGACTGTTCCTCTTCGCAAATGGGGCCTGCTGCTGCTCCTACTCGTGGGTATCGGGCTCGTCCAGATGCCCGACGGAACCTCCGAACAGGCTGCCTTGGAAGATAAGACAACGCACCCTGCCTTCCCGCGGTCCTTGGAAGAATGGAAAGCCGTAAAGCTCGACCGCCCGAATTTGCACAAGCGCTCTGCGACCTACGAAGGCATCGAAGAGGATATTTTGACTGCGTTCCCGCGCATGAATGGAACGATTGGTCTTCTCGCGGCCGTCGGTGCATGCATTGCTTCCGGCCTTGCCAGCATCTATTTCGAGAAGGTGCTCAAAGACAGTGCCAAGACAACGTCGGTCTGGGTTCGTAATGTACAGCTGGCCGTCTATTCTGTCTTCCCCGCGCTTTTCCTCGGCGTGATCTTTTTGGATGGTGAGAAAATTGCGGCCAATGGGTTCTTCGAGGGATATAACTGGGCAGTGTGGTCCACCATCCTCGTTCAGGCCGTCGGAGGCATCACGTCATCGTTCTACCTTGGATCTTCTTATAGAGATACTAAGAATGTGGCTACGGCCACGAGCATTGCCCTAAGCACGTTGGGCAGCATTTGGCTATTTGAGTTTGAGCCTACCGGTAACGTATGTTGCATCACTCTCCTATTATCTCCTGTCCTGTTGGATGGCACAAGGTCTGACATTCCTTTCTAGTTTCTTCTCGGAACCTTTGCAGTCCTCGTGGCCACTTATCTTTGCGAGGACTCCAGCTTGGGACTCGGCCAGGCCACACGCCAAAGTTCTCGCCCCCCGCCCATTCGCATCGACAGGTACGAAAAGGATTCAAGAAGTGACGAGGTCTCGCCGGTGTCATCACCTCCCAACGAGATCTCCATCAAACTCCCGGGAACTCCCTTCCTGTCGGACGCAGGCTTGTCAACATCTCGACCTACGTCCCCAGGACATCCCAGACTCAACTCCGCCCGTACTGCGAGCGGTGGATATTTCGATAAACATTGACGAGATCTGTGAATACGACGATTCTGATACGACTTCACACTTACCGCGTGCACCCGATGCGGTGTGCTGTACCATGGCCCTTGGGAAGTACATATGGATAGAAGCGAAACCATTTCTTTTATTTCACTCGATATGCAGCGATTTTGTACTTATATCAGGTTTTTTTTACATTGCATTTTTACCGACAGCATTTTCCTTTCAACGCAACTAAAGCATTTTTCAGTCTCCATACCTACCCTCATGAGCAATCGTTCTGTAAATCGTACGCGGACGTCTACTAATTCATGTTTGTATACGCTTGACTTCCCTCCCAAGATCCAAGTCCCCCTCGTCTCCTTGATGAGGCCATAGCATCCACGTGCTTTTGACAGGTGACCTACCCGCGCCCAAGCTCCTCTTCTTGACAAAGCACTCCCCCCATTTCATTCTCATCAATCACCTTCTAGCTCAGTACCTTATCAACACTTTCTCAGCAATGCGACAGAAGGGCCATCAAAAGTTCCCTCCTCATCGCACCCAACCATCCACAAGACAAGGATTCGCTGCCCCCTCTCCATTCTCCCGATTGAACGCCGGCATGATCATCGATCAGAGGCTGATTGACGGAGCCCAAAGATCACCGCAAGCAAGTCCAGCATATGGAACTGACTACGTATCCGAACAAAGACCTAATGATGAATTCCAATATGATGCATTTGGTAAGCACAGTTTGAGGCAAATGCGTGTTGCTTCGACGTCTTGTCTAACTTCAATTGGATTAGACCTAGAGCTTCTTGCCCAATCTGACGAGTGCGTGAAGAGTCGACAAGATGAAGTATATAATGCAGGATCTGGACCTTCTCCTGAGCTGGGATCCAGAGATAGCTCACATCAGATCTCGCGGTTCTTTTCCGGTAAGTTTCAGGCCAGTTGCAATAAGACATTCGCACCACTGTACACCAAGACATGGTAGTTATCAAAAGCTAACTAGCCAGCAACAGGCTCCCAAGTCTCACTCCGCCACAGCTTGGGTTCCGGATCTTCGACTATTGATAACCGATCACCCCCTAGCCCGTTCACCAGCTTCCAAAATGTGAGGGCAACGTCATTAAACAATGAAGCCAGAGCCGACATTCAAGAACATGATATCGAATCTCAGCAAGCTGGGGAACAGCAGTCCAGAAGCACTTATGATACTACAATGCACTCCCCAAATCAGGTGACCTCATTTCATAACATCCCCATGTCAATCAGAGGAATCGTCCTGGTATCTGCTCGTGAGTTGCCGGATAATTATCGATCGATATTTCACTTCCCGGTTTTCAATGCCGTCCAGTCAAAGTCCTTCTATTCGGTCTACAAAACCGACGATAACATAGTCCTTGCGGCACCGACGGGAAGCGGCAAGACTGTGATTATGGAGCTGGCAATCTGCCGTTTGCTTGCTAATCTGAAAGATGAACGTTTCAAAGTCGTCTATCAAGCACCCACCAAGTCCTTATGCTCCGAAAGGTTTCGTGATTGGAACAGGAAGTTCCAAACCTTAGGACTTCAATGTGCTGAGTTGACCGGCGATACAGATCACACTCAGATGAGAAGTGTTCAAAATAGCCAGATAATCATCACCACGCCGGAAAAATGGGACAGTATGACACGGAAATGGAAAGATCACACTCGTCTGATGCAGCTAGTCAAGCTATTTCTTATCGATGAGGTTCATATTCTGAAAGAGGCTCGTGGAGCCACGTTAGAGGCTGTTGTATCTCGAATGAAAGCCATTGGGTCCAATGTCCGCTTTGTTGCTCTGAGTGCTACCATTCCAAACTCCGAGGATGTCGCGACGTGGTTAGGCAAAGATGCAATAAATCAGCATGTGCCAGCGCATCGCGAGCACTTTGGTGAGGAGTTTCGTCCGGTCAAACTCCAGAAATTTGTCTATGGATATCAATCGCATGGCAATAACTTTGCATTTGACAAAACGTGCAGTTCAAAACTTCCCAATATTATCGCTACACATTCATGCAGGAAACCCATCATGGTATTTTGCTGCACCAGGAATTCAACTGTAGCCACTGCAAAAGAGCTTGTCCGGCTGTGGTCTACGTCTAATCCGCCCGCGAGGCTTTGGAAAGGCCCCAATAAGCGCATGGATGCTCATAATGTTGACTTGAAAGGCACACTTGTTGCTGGGGTCGCCTTCCATCATGCTGGACTTGATCCTGCGGACCGACATACAGTTGAGACTGGCTTCCTGGAGGGGCAGATTAACATAATTTGCTGCACCTCGACACTTGCAGTGGGTGTGAACCTTCCATGTCATTTGGTAATAATCAAAAACACCGTGGGATGGCAAGACGGTGGCTGTCGGGAATACTCTGACCTTGAAATCATGCAAATGCTTGGCCGTGCTGGTCGGCCTCAATTTGACGACAGCTCCACAGCCGTAATTCTAACCAGAAAAGAGCGCGTGAATTATTATGAGAGACTCTGTTCGGGGTCTGAGAGCCTTGAGAGCTGTTTGCACTTGAATTTGATTGACCATTTGAACGCTGAAATCGGGTTAGGCAATATCACCGATATCGAATCCGCTATTAAATGGCTTGCTGGTACATTCCTGTTCGTGAGGCTGAGAAGGAATCCAACGCATTATCACCTTAAGGAAGGTGCCAATAGAGACGATGAAGATGAGATGCTTCGACAAATTTGCGAGAAAGACATCAGTCTTCTAAGGGAGTGTGGTTTGATCGCCCCGGAGCAGCTGCGATCTACACAATACGGAGATGCAATGGCCCGCTATTATGTTCGTTTCGAAACGATGAAGACGTTTCTATCCTTGAAGCCGCGGGCTGCCATCTCACAAATCGTAAGCTAACACCGGTTGGCGTCCCTTGGCGTGGGCTAATAGAATACAGTTTTCTGTGGTTGTCCAGGCAGAAGAGTTTCGTGAAGTTCGTCTGAAATCGGGAGAAAAGTCGCTGTATAAAGAGCTCAACCGCGCGAATGGTATTCGCTTTCCAGTCAAAGTGGATATAGCTCTCCCAGCCCATAAAGTCTCGCTCCTCATTCAATCCGAGTTGGGTGCCGTGGACATCCCGGACGGTGAGCAATTTCAAAAGCACAAATTTACCTTCCAACAGGACAAGAGTTTCGTTTTCACACATGTCAATCGACTCATTCGTTGTATCATCGACTGCCAAATCGCTCTTGCAGACTCGGTGGCTGTTCGCCATGCTTTAGACCTTGCAAGGAGTTTTGGGGCCAAGGTATGGGATTATTCGGCGCTCCAAATGAAACAGATCGACCAGATTGGTATCGTGGCTGTTAGAAAATTAGCAGCCGCCGGGATCACCAGCCTTGAAGCATTAGAGCTCACAGAAGCCCATCGGATTGATATGATCTTGAGCAAGAACCCACCATTCGGAATGAAAGTGCTTAGTCGTGTGGCCGACTTCCCTAAGCTTCGGGTATCTGTTAAGAAGACAGGCAGAGTAAATAGATCAGCGCATCAGTCAAGGTTTCATTAACATTTCTATAGGATGTCAAGCCAGGAAGTCCGATCAGGATTCGATTCACGGCTGACATAGCCTTTATGAATGTAAAATGTCCGACTTATTTTCAGAGACATCCAATCTATGTCTGCTTCCTAGCAGAAACATCTGGTGGCCATCTGATTGACTTCAGGCGGATCAGGTCCGAGTCTCTCCTCGTCTTTTCAACTAAATATTAACTGAATTAGTGCAAGTAAATTACAAAGCAATCACGAAATCAAGCTCAGTGCAGAGATCAAGGATCGAGACCAGTCGATTAAATGCCACGTCATGTGTGATAATATCGGTGCGTACTATAGCCTCAACCTGGACCCTGTACTGATTCCCTGAAGTTGGAACTTTGAGGTCTGCAGAGATACCGACAGATCTTCCACCAGCTGTGTTCCCGAATCTTTCGACTGTAGAGAAATCAGCCACGGGCCAAAATGACACGAATACATCACGTCTACATAGCAATGAATCCCAAGTCAAATTGAGCACAGCCCTAATGACAGATGCTTTTGACAGTGATGACCAGTTGTTTAACGACTTTCTCAAAGCAGGTACGCTTACAATTCGTTCCAAACCAACCGAAGTACAGACTCTAAATCGATATATAAATTGATTAGCAGATTGCATTGGACCCAGTAAAGACACCACATTGGGCCATAAGGAACAGGCATCTGTCCAAGGCGCACCCACTGACAATCCCCTGTCCTTCAACGAATCCAACGAGCCAGTCCGTCTAGAGAATGGAAAATGGGCATGCAACCATAAATGTAGAGACAAAACTGCGTGAGGGAGGCACTCCACTGCAAAATGAGGAAACGAACTGACCAATCCCAGATGCAAGCACTTCTGCTGCCGAGATGGACTGGACAAGCCCCCCAAAGCAAGCAAGAGACAACCCTGCACTGGGAACCAGAAGCAAGATAAGCTCAATCAGCTTACTATCTCGGCCAGTGTCACGAAGAGACCAGTCCAAAATGAACCACCGAAGGCCACCAAAAAGCAGTATCTGTCTCCTTCTATCTTGCAGCCGAGCTCTGCCAGCACTTCTTTGCACCCTAGCCATTCCCCGGGAAATCCTCGCGTCATCGATTTGAACTCTTCAAGTGACTACGGCGATGACAGCTTTGACGACCTGCCTTCGCCATCCACTCTGCTTTTCGGGAAGTCAACGAAAGCGGCATTGCACGGAAATGACAAGCCCATCGACGTACCCAACACGGAGGAGTTGTTTAAAGGAGATGACTGGCTCTTCACTGACGAGCCGCTCCACCTAACCCAGACCGCAGCTGATGACTATTTTCCGCATCCCAACGAGGGCGTAGGCCAAGGGTTAAAGGGTGGCAATATACCCTCTCGGACCAAAGGAGTGTCTGCGAATGATTCCAACGAGTCACCAATCAGCTTGAGCATCGAAAAATCTTCTGAGGATAATACTTCCATAAGCCTTGACTGCTCAAGGGGTATGGGAATAGCAACGAAAAGAAAACTGTCCCAGATAGAACCAAACCAGATATGCAAACAGAGAAAGACAAAGCAAGAACTGACAGAGACATTCAACTCTCCAGACCATGAATTTGCTGCCTTGTCACGAGTGGGCACTCAGGGTCAACCCCCTGCAGCACCAGGTGCATCTACAATGCCGACCGACTGGGAAGATATTGACCCTGCGTTGCTGGATGAGTTTAAAGACATTATCAACTTCTTCTGAAGATCACATTATCTCAAATTGAATGGAAAGGAATGATTTGATTGCATGTACTCATGGAAAGAAACAGAAAATTGATGAGCCTCTTTGTTATGATTACACAGAACAGAACAGAACAGAACAGAAATGAAGCCTATGCCCACTACAAGCTGCAGAACGAAAGCCGGAGAGAATAGGGGCGAGATACCCCGGGATTCCCCGCGGCCAGGCGCGCACTGCCCGCCATGTTTTCCTTCGCTAGTCCTCCTCAGCTGCACACCACTAGACACCATGGTCCTGGTCCATGAAGCCCCCTTCTGTACTGCCAATCGAGCGTAGCACAAGCTAGGCTGAGAATCTGTAGGCATCGCTAGGCTCCATGACTCTACAATCTGTAATCCGTAAGGAAGCAGCCGTAGTGAATCCCCCAGAGGAGAGAGCTCGCTTGTCAAGTCCCGTTGATAGAAACGATAGCTGTAAGGTGATCTGAACTTCCCATTAATTTCCTTCTTTCTTCTGAACGCCTCTCTACTTCTCCCCTTCTCTGACGTTCACCTTCTCTCATCTCCATTCCTTCGTTCCCGTTCCCATCGTCCTTCGTTTCGCTCTACCCGCTCCATTTCCCAAACATTCGTTTCATAGTCCGACTGCAAAGATTGTCAAGCACGCCAGTTCACATACGAGTCTGTGTTTTCTTTTCCATCTCTCAAGACATCCCTCGGGGGGGTTGATTGTGGTGTCTGGGTTATCCTGATCCAGTTGCTGTGGTCGACCACCGTGACGGATCTCTTCTGGTCTTCTTTACTTCTCTTTCAACCACTTTCTTTTCTCCTTTCGTTTGCTATCTCGTTGACTATTGAATCTGTCTATCTCAAGTAAGTTTTCTGAATCAGGATTCCTCATGTACATTGAACGAGAACCTACATGCATTTTCACCCCTGTAAAGTGATGTTGTTGTCTCTGGTCCATCTCGATGTAGGCCGACGGTCGCAGGGCTTCTTCACGCGTCGTCTCCACGCATGACCACCACGACTGATCCCAATCACGTCATGAAGAAACTAACGCGTGTTTTTCATCAGGTTGATCATTTGTGAATTTTCACAATGGGTCGACTTAATTACTCTGCGGTATGATCGAGCTTTCCGGGATCTCGTGAAGTCGACTCACCCACGCTAATCACATCATCATCGATTATAGAGAAGAATCTCCGGGGTCAGGGCAGCGCAGGTCATCTCCAAGGACCTTGTAAGTACTCCCAAGCGTTGCTTTTTCATCAACCAGCCAAAAGAGGTCAGGAAAGGTTTGACTGACTGACTGTCTGTCTGTAGAAAAAACGAATCCCCCCAGCATTGAACTCCAAGGCCGCAGGCCGAGATCCAACCCTAGAGTTCGAGGTCTCTAACAAGAACCTTTCCGATGAGGGATTCGCACAGTTCATCGATGACCTGATTGAGTGTATCAAGTACCGCGATGACGATCACCTGGCAGGTCTAGCCCGGGTCGTCGAGCTCCATGTCTCGGGCAACGAACTCACTGCACAGTCACTCGTGAAGCTCGGCGAAGTGGTGGCTCTCTCGAAGGGAGATCTGCAAGAACTCGATATCTCGAACAATAACATCGAGGTGAAGACCCCCGAGCAGAAGCAGATCTGGTCCGATTTTCTCTCCTCCTTCAAGGACTGTTACATGCTCAAGAAGTTCGATCTGGGAGGTAATCCGCTGGGCAAGGCGGGGATAGAAATCCTCGCCCGCGTCTATGTCAAGAGTGAACTGGATTTCCTCGAGGATGACGCCGAGGAAATGCTTGGGAATACGGCGGACGAGATCGAGGTTCTTGCGAAGAACATGACCGCACTCAAGCTCAAATCGGACAAGGAGAACGAGTCGCCCAAGTCCTTTGGCCAGAAGAAGTCGCCGAATAAGGGCAAGAGTGCCAAACAGAGTGGTAAGTCCCGTCGCAAAGATGTGGCCCGCCATCCTGCTAATACTCAACCCGTCAAAGGTGCCTCTAGCAGCGGTGCGCTGCCCATGCCCACCGAGAAAATCCAAGCTAAGCTCAAGCACTTCGCATGCACCAGAGGCCTTCGGTCCATTCCGTACCTGATCGTCTCCGACATCCCCATGACCTCGGGCAGTGCCGTCCACCTCACCAGCATGCTCGAAATGCAGCGCACCCCGGAGCAGCTTCTCGAATTCCTCCCCAAGGGCAAGACGCTGACGCTCCCCGAAGAGGCGCAGGTGTGCAAAGGCATCATCTGGCAGCCTTGCTACTACCTTGCCGACTACGCATGCAATCTCCTCAGCATTTCCGAGCGTATCCACGATCTGAAGGACATATCGGACCCAGAGGAAGCCGATGACGAGGCCGACGAAGACTGCGACGATGCCCTGGGCCAAAGCAATTCCGATCACCCCGCGGCCCGGAAGATGGGCACGCTCGAGATGCGCAAGATGCGGAACAAGAAGTATGTTGAGTTCATGCGTCTCAACAAGAAACTTCGTATGGATGCCCTGAAAAACGAAGGCGTGAGAAGCTTCGAGCTCTGGGTCACCGCGTTGCGGATGATGCTCGTGTCACGGGCCCTGTTGCTGGAAGATAAGGATCGCGCGTCCGACAATCCGGCCGAGTATGAAGAAGGTGAATCGCACGCCGAGCCTGAAGAGCCCGAAGAGCCTGAAGAGCCCGAAGAGCCCGAAGAGCCTGAAGAGCCTGAAGAGCCCGAAGAGTCAGCCCCAGCATGTGCGCCAGCCCCAGCCCCAGTCCCAGCGCCCAAGCTCATCAAGACAGTCGTCCGCGACCCATCCGAGGATGCACGCATCGACCAGCTGCGCAACCTTCCCCATCCGCCGCGCCCCCTGCCCATGTCCATCGCTCGCGGCCCTTTCTATCCCGGCACCGACGAGTTCTTCGCCAACTTCCCTGCACTGTGCTCCGTTCCAACCATCCACATTCAGGACGTCACCGAGGACGAAAACGACAGCGAGGTCGGTATCGAGGCGGAGAGCCCATCGACTAAAGACGCCCTTTCATCCGCAGCCGGCCCAGCGCAACGCTCTGGAAAAGCACACGCCCGCGTTTTCATTGTTCGCGAGCCGGAGAAGTCTGGCTGGCGGTACGGTCTGCCTCTGAAGTTGTGGCGTCGGATCATCGCAGATGCAGTCGGAGCGAACCAAGTGTTGAACGGCGAGCAGCAGGAACGGGTCTTGCGCTATGCATCTAACTGGGAGGCCCTGAGGTACGAGATGACCATCACCGGCGCGGAAGATCACCAGCAGATCTGGAAGTTCCTGGAAACCGTCCACTGCTTCACTTACAGTCGTCTGTAGGCGGCCGAACAGGACCAGGCACAGCGGCCATCGAGACACGTTCGCGGTTTATGATTTATGAATTTGAATGACCCTCTCAACTGTTATGGAGAGATAATGATCATGGGAAAATTGAAAATCAAAAAAAGAAGCAAAAGTCACGATGTTTTATGAGAAGGGAATAGCGGTTAATGAAAGGGGAGATATGGCGTGGACAACGACTTGGGTAAAAACCTGTGAATTGCCATAATGTAGCGGGCTCGAGTCAAGATCTAGACAGAGCCAGATCTGCCCAGATAGTTGAATGAAGCCAATCTTTCGTCTCCTATACTCATACAAACTCGTACAACAGACAGCGTTGCTGTGGAGAGAGCCAAGCCGACGGATGCCTGCAGACACCTTAGGGAGCGGCCTGATCACGTGGCCTGATCGTCCCTCACTGGAATATCATTTCCTCGACTCATTACTTACCGTATACTTCCTCTTGTTGGCTTATCTACATTCTACACAGCGTCTATTTATTCCTCCTAGACTTCCATACCACGCCATCTAGACCATACACAAATAGACCCCGAGTCTACTCCAACCGCCCATCATGCTACGCACCAGAAGGACCAACACCGCGCCCTTAGAAGACACATCCACGGCGCCATCGACCTTCAACGACGGCCTTCCCCTCCCAAAGCTCATCGCCTTCGATCTCGACTACACGCTCTGGCCCTTCTGGGTCGACACGCACGTCAGCGCACCAGTCAAGCCCCGCGACAACAACTCCCGCTGCACAGACCGGTACGTCCATCCGTCCATCCCATCCCCCCCCCCTCTGCCCCCCGAAACTAACATCCCACGAAAAACACCAGCTGGAACGAATCCTTCGCCTTCTACCCCGCCGTCTCCTCAATCGTCCACGCCTGCAAAACGCACTCGATTCCCCTCGCGCTGGCCTCGCGCACCCACACCCCCGACCTAGCGCGCGACATGCTCAAAGCCCTCCACATAATCCCCACCTTTAGCGACAACCCAGCGGCGTCAAAAAACAAGACGATCCGCGCGCTCGACTACTTCGACTACATCCAGATCTTCCCAGCGAACAAGACGCAGCATTTCTCGCGGATCCAGCAGGCCAGCGGGGTGCGGTACGAGGAGATGTTGTTTTTCGACGACGAGGCGCGGAACCGCAATGTGGAGACGGAGTTGGGGGTGACGTTTTGTTTGGTTAGGGATGGGATGACGAGGGAGGAGGTTGATCGGGGGGTGTGGGCGTGGCGGAAGAGGAATGGGGTGAAGAAGGAGAGGAGGGAGGAGGGGGATGAGGGGGAGAATTAGTTGATTGATTGAGAGGGATTGGGATGTGATGTTTTTGTTTCTGTTGGGGAGGTTCTGGAGGTATGATTCTGTACCTGGATATTAGCGCATGGTTGGGTTGGCTGGATGACTTCTTTTGCTTAGACTTTGATACACGATGAAAGAGATACCCGGATGGAAGGACAGGATGGAATGATAGACATGAAGACATTGCCAAAATACTATTGTCTATTGTAATGTTAGAAAACACATGAGACTAACATAAATCCATCACCCACACTAAGCTTAACCTTCAAGAATCAAGACCGATCCAACTCCGCACTCCGCCATGCCGGCTGGCCCAAGCTCCTCTTCCTCCTTCAACCTTTCCGCAACCTAAACTTTCCCCCGAATCTACCACCACCAACAAAAACACCACCATCGACAAATCCTCTATCACCAATCAACCTCCTCCAAAAAAGCCCCTCCCAGAGGCATAGAAGGAAAAAGAGAGAATGGACCCCCCACGCAAACCGCCAACAACAACGCACCTAAAACCCCCTCCACACCACACTCCCCGACAAACCTCAACATCCCCAACCCCAAGCGCATCAGCACCCGCACCACCACGCGCCCCCGTAACCGCCCACTCAAGCGCCACAATTTCCGAATCCTCCATCTTCCAAGGCACACACCCGATCTCGATCGGCGCGGGGACGGTCATCCACCCACGAACCCGAATCTACTCGTTCCACGGGCCCGTCATAATCGAAGAAACGTGCATTATTGGCGAGAAGAGCGTTTTGGGGACGCCGCCCAACATATCCCCAGATTCGGCCGGGACGGGAGGCCTAGGGACAGGGATGGGGGCTAGTGAAAGCAGCAGCAGCGCTATACCGATCACGATCTCAGCAAACGTGACTCTCGGTCCGGGGGTGACGGTTCACGCGGGTACTCGGTTACAAACAGGGGTGTTAGTCGAAGCATTGGCGACGATCAATCGCCGAGTAACAATCGGAGCGCATTCAAAAGTCTGCGCAGGATGCTCGGTCTCCGAGAACACGACGCTGAAGGAATGGATGGTTGTTTGGGGGTCAGCGGGGACGGGGCAGCGACGGAGAGTGCGGGCTCAGGGGAAGATGAGCTCGGCGACAGCGGCGGCGCAGGGAGGACAGGCTCTTGAGGCCGGGGTGATTGAGGAGGCGAGGTTGATGGTGTTGAATAAGGAGAGAGAGGCGTTGGCGAGGTTGATTGGGGCGTCGGCGAGTTCGGGGAGACGGAGGTGATTGAATGATCAGCATGGAGGGAGGGATATTCTGGTTTGAATCTTTACAGACAAAAGGTTCAGGAGGGATTGATGGATGTTTGGCATTTTGCATTATACTTTGCGCTCGATACCCAGTGATAGATAAGACATGATACTACTATTTAGAGACAGTAGATGGTTGGAATGACCAATGGTAAAATTGACTATGGTTATCTCCAGATAACTACGCCTAAGCCATGACAAAGATAACATTAAAAGACAGAACAGTATAATTGATTTGATCAGAAACAAAAGAGATGTATGTAAAGAGATTTTTCCCCCGAAGAATGGTGTCTTCTCTGTGAAGATCAGATTGTTCATGAATAAAACAAAAACGCTTCAAGCAGTCAAGCACAAATAATAGAACATAAGTAAACAAATACACGATATTTAGTTAGATCAGGATCCTCCTCTAGGATGTCCACCACCTCTCATCCTCTTTCCACCATTTGCTCCTCCGTCATTTCCACCCTCGCCGCCATCCTCGCGAGCTCGCTTATTCCCTTGAGGCACGAATTGGCGGGCGTTGGCACTCAAATGGGCTCCTCGTCCAGCACCAGGACTAGCCTGTCCCTGTCCCTGGGGAACATTGGTCTGCACGTTTTGATTTCCGCCTCGGCCAAATCCACCTCGTCCACCCCGTCCACGGCCGATACCCGTACCACGCTGGGATTGACCATGCTGTTGTTGCTGTTGCTGACCCTGGGGCCCGAATGGGTTTTGCTGATGACCACCACGAGCACCTCCTCGGCCACCTCGCGCAACTGGAAGAGCACTCTGAAGGCTTCGCAGGACCGCGCCTGACCCAGCAGGAGGTTTGCTAGGCAGCGATGAAGGTTGCTGCTGTTGCTGTTGCTGCTGTCCATTTGCCACTGGGGGCGCTGCAGCCGAGGAGTTGTCGGTTTCATCGACCTGTCCCTCTTCTTGCTCCTGCTCTCCATCTGCCTGGGCCTCAGGCTCGGGCTGGGTAGTCTGGGGAGCAGCGGCTGCTGGAGCCGGCTCAGGTTGGACTGCCGGTACCGGTGCCGGTATCGAGGGAGCTTGTGGCTGGGTCTGTGGCTGGGTTTGCTGAGGAATTTGAGCCGCGGGTGTGGGCTGTGGAGGAGGTGCCGCTGCAGGTGTAGGTTGTGCCGTTGCCGGTCCTGGGGTTGGGGGCTGTGTGGCTGGTTGCGAAGGCGGCTGGGCTGGTGAAGCAGCCGGTTGGGGTTTGGGAGGAGCCGCAGGCGGGGCCTTGGTTGTCTTGGCTACTTCCCATACCTCAACGACAGGCTTTTGTGGGGTGTCAGTAGCAGCCTTCTGGACAACTTCAATCTTGGCCAAAGCAGTCCTGCACCGAGTATCAAGCATGCTGATCTTGACCAACGTTTTCTTGTCGGACAACTCGACTGCGGACTTGATCTTCTCCTCCACGCCGTCCTCGTACGCTTTCTTAAGAGCTTCCCTTTCTTCGTTGAATTTCTGCTCCAAGGCGGACAAGGACTCCTGGTTGGCTTCTTGCGCTTCCTGGTTGTGCTTCTCCTGTTCTTTGGAAAGCATGGCTCGGATGTTGCTTCGGACGATAGTCTGGATGGTCTTGTTTGAAGCAACCAGGGCTCTTGCCTGAGCATCAGTAAGCTCAGGGAGTTCTCCGTCAGATTTCGCGGGGGTGGCAGGAGCCTGCTGAGACTGCGGACCGGGCGTGTTGGGTTCTTGAGGGGCGGAGGGTTGCGCCGTTGGTAGAGTGGACCTGAGGTTCTCAAGTTCCTGCCGGTGGGCAGCTCTAACTTCAGCCATCTTGCTGTTGAAGGTTTCCTTGAGCTTGTCAGCCCGTTCTTTGATCTTCGCATCGCGCTCTGCATCCTTGGCGGCGATGACGGCTTCCTTTTCAGCAAGCGCAGCTTCCAAGCGCTGTATCTTCTCCTCCAAGGCCTTAACCTTCTCGTCGTCAGCGGGCACTGCCACCTGGGTGGTCGCCACGGGGAACTGAGATGCCGGGGTAGAGTCGACGCCGGCGGCAGGGGCAGTGGAGGGCTCCTCTACGACAGGCGCAGGAGAGGCCGGCTTCTCAGCCAGCTTAGTCTTGAGCGTGGCCAGCTCCTCCTTGGTAGTCTTCAGCTCTTCCTGCAGCACCTCCTTCTCCTGGAGGGCAGCGTTCAACTCCGCTTGCTTCGCATTGATACGCCCGCTGAGCTCCTTGGAGCGAGCTTTGAACTGTTCGGTAAGCTTCGCGCGCAAGTCGTGGACCCTTTCATCCCCATGGGCTTTCAGCTTCTCCGCGAATCCGTCAACCTCGGTCTGGAGGGCATCGCGAGCGGCCGTGGCTTCATCCCTGGCCTTCTCCAGTGACGTGAGCTGCTCTTTCAGGCCTTCCATTTCAGCAGGATCAACCCGGTCATACTTTTGCAGGATGTTCTGGGTGCGCTGTTGCCAATGGTCCCTGTCTGCTTGCAAGAGCTTCATTTCTCCGTCCTTCGTTTCGACCACATTCTCCAGTTCGCTGATCTTCGTTTGCAATGGCTCCATCTGCTTCTCAAGGCTCTCCACGCGTGCTGACTTCTCGGCGAGAGCAGCCTCGGTTTGCTTGACTTGGCTTCGAAGCGTAACGCTGCTCTCTCGGAAAAGGTTAAGTTCATTGAGAGTTTCCATCAGCTTGTTGTGGCTCAATGCACTGTGCTCGCTGTCGGCAGCGGCGCGACGCTGCTGTTCAAGCTTGAGTCGGGCCTCGTCGAGCTGAGATTGGGTGTATTCGAATTGCTGGCGAAGACGTTTGCTCTCTTGCGTAGACAGGTGATATTGAACGTCGACGATTTCCTTCTCTTGTCGCAAGTATTTGATGACCTCTTGGAGGTTCTCCAAATCCGGTGCCGCTGTCTCTCCTTGTTCAGCCTCGGGGATACTGGCACGGTCTCGCTTCAAGGCCGTGATTTGGTTTGTGATATTCTCCAGTTGAGTATGGAGCAGGTTGTTCTGGTGAAGAACCTCCTCACGACGCTTGTGCAGCTCCGACAGCTCGCCCTCGTACTTCTCCTTCAGTTCATTCCAGCTCTCTTCCTTCTGTGTAAGATCCTTCTGATAAGTGTCGGCCTTCGTCCGCATCTCAACAAGTTCGAGTTTCAGCTGGTTGGCCTCGGAGCGAACCAGTTGCAGGTTCTTCGCTGCGTCAGCATGCTTGACCAATTCAGTTTCGTAGTTCTGCTGGGCCTGCTGAGCGATTTCTGCCTGGGCCTTCAGGTCATCTTGGTGGAACCGAGAGGAAGTAACCTGGCGTTCATTCTCATCCTTCAGTCGGGTGATTTCAGTTTCGAGGGCAGTCTTCTGTTCCTCCAGACGGCGCGATACCTCTCCTTGCTCATCGCGGATCTTCGACAGCTCCGTGTTTGTAGTCGAGAGCTCGGAAGAGATCTCCTCAATCCGCTTCTCAAGGTCTTGGATCTTCTTGTCCTTCTCCTCGATAAGACGATCGGTCTCCTCGCGATATTGCTCGTTGGTATCGGTAACAGACTGCAGGCGTTCCTCGGTCGCTTGACTGATGGCCTTGTAGTCTTCCACTTGCTCCTTGGCATGCTCGAGCTCGCCCTTAGCCAGGTCCAAGTCACGCTTCAACTCGGCAACTTGGAGGCCTAACTCCTGTTCACGAGTCAAGTCGCTGGTCTGCCCATCCTCGTCGGCGGTTTCAGGATGTTCAGCAACGGGTGCAGGAGCGCTAGGTTTGGACTGAACAACTTGGATGCGTTCTTCAGCACTCCGAAGCTCCACGGTAAGCTCATCCACCCTAGATTGCAGGTGGTCTCTGGTTGTTTTCGTGGCAACGAGCTCCTCCCTAACAGAGCCCAGGCTGGTAACCAGGTCGTCGATTCGCTTCTGGCTTTGCTCATGTTCATATTCTCTCCGCAGGGCAGCTTTCCTTGACTCTTCGACCTCGTCGTTGAGCTTGCGTTTTGTCGACTGCAATTCAGTTTCGAGAGATTCAACATTGTGTTCCAAGCGGCGAGTTCGTTCGGATTCGTTGTGTTCGCGCTCGTTCAGAAGGGTCTGCAGGTTTGCGTTGAGCGAATCCAGGCGGCCTCGCTCATTCCGTAGCGTCTCGGTGTCCTCGATAAGTCTCTTTTCGATGTTTTTCCAGAGACTCTTCTCGGCCTTCAGGTTCGCATTCTCCCGCTGCAGGCTCTCGACAAGACCCTTAGTCTCAACCAGATCCTCTGCAGCTTGTTGGGTTCTCAGATCCTGCCTGTTTGCGTTCTCCAAAAGCGCAGCATAACGTTTCTGGAGTTCGGAGTTGTCGTTCTTGAGCATAGTAAAGTTGCTCTGGAGCAGTTCTGCGCGCTGAGTGGCGGCGCCAAGCTGACTGCTCGAGCGACTGATCTCACTCATCAACTCACTGTTCTTACGGGAAAGATCATGTACTTGCTGCTTCAGGGCAGAATGGTCGGTGGCAGACTCCTCGCGGAAGCTGTCGAAGTGTGCTTGCACCTTACGCAGCAGGTCGGCGTAGTCGGTAGGATCCTTGGCTTGCTCTTCAGTCGGTGGAGCAGCGCCGAGAGGTAGTGACTGTGAGAAAGCAGAAGATTCACCAATGGTTTGACGTCGGCGGGTGAGCATGCTTCGGAAAGTATCACGTTCCTTCACGTAACTCTTCGTCTGCGCGACAAGGTTGGCAATCTCGTCGCGATACGTCTGCACACGAATTCTGAGTTCCTTCAGTTCTTCCTGCTCTTGTTGGCGAACAGCGTCCTTCTCGCGCGCCTCAACGCCCTCCATCTTGTCACCCAGCTCCCTGAGCATGCGTCGAAGGGTGACGTTCTGCTCCTGCAGTTCATGAAGGTCCTTGAAAGCCATCAGGTTGTGACTGATGAAGCGTCCTGTTGGAGTAAGCTCCGCAGCAGAGTCATCAACCTCCTTCTGAGCAATCTTCTCGAGCTCTTCCCTGTCGTAGCTACCTTCACCCTCCTTCATAATTGCCACCTCTAGCACCAGAACCTTGATCTGAGCACTCAGGTCCCGAAGCTGCTGGCGCAGAATATCGCCTTCGCGGGACAATCCTTCCACTTGGCCTTGCCACTTTCTTGCCTCCTTCGTGGCATCGTCTCTCTCCTTTCCAGACGATTCCAAGATATTCGACATCTCAACAACTGCATCCTGCAGCCTCGTGTTCTCGGCTCGCAGCTCATCGATTTCAGGCTTGCATGCTTCGAGATCCTGCATCATTTCATCGACGGTGGTTCGGAGTTCTTGGCCTGTCTTCTGTTCCGCAGCAAGGAGCGTTCTCATCTTATCGTATTCCGTGTACATCTGCGTGAGCGTAAGACTACCCTTGCCGCGGGAGGTCCTCGGCGAGAAAGCGCCGATCGGGGTAGAAGCACGCATAGGAGTGCTAGGTCCTCCATTCAGCCCCGGGCTCATGGGGACCCGACTACCGGCGCCCTCCGATTCAAGTTGACTAACAGAAAGCTCGAGCTCGGCGACACGGCGTTCAGCGGCTTCCTTATCACCGTGTTCCGTCTCAGCCTCCACGCGCAGTCGTGAGATCTCCTCTGCGGCATCATCCCGTGCCTTCTCCAGAGCAAGTTGACACTCCTGCACACGTTGCTTGGCAGTTTCGGCGGCATTGCCTTGTAGCTCAGCCAGCCGGTTGGCACTGTCGAGTTCGATTCTGAACGATTCAGCTGCCTGAATAGCGTTCTCCTTGAGTTGATGAATAGTAGACAGAGATTCTTCGTAGCGTTGTTCGACATCGTCAAGACGGCTCTTGAGGGTGTTCTCAGTGCGTCTCAAAGAGTCAATCGTAGAGATAGCTTCCTCGTTTTCGCGCTGAAGCTCCGAGATCCGCGCACTCTTTTCCTTGCGGAACTTGAGATACTCGGCAGATTTAGTCTTCAGTTCCGTCTCGAACCACTCGTTGTTCTTCTTCGTGAGGTCCAAATCTTGCTCCAGGCTTTGTTCGCGGAATCGGGCACTAGCGGAGGCGGAGTTGGCGGCTTGCAGGTTCTGCTCAGCAGTGGACAGCTCACGTCGCAGCTCAATAGCTTTCTTGTGCTGCGCCGAAAGGTCCTCGGCCAGCTTGTCGTACGCGGCGGACTTGGATTCCAGGAGCGAGAGAGTATCCCGGTTCGAAGCTTCGAGAGAAGAAATACGCGACTTGAGGGAGGTAACTTCGGATTCATTGGACGTAGATGACGATTTCAGGGCGGCGATTTCGGATTCCAGGTTGGAACAGGTATTTTCTGGTGGATGTGAGTAGACGCGCTAGGATGAAAGCAAACGATACTTACCAGCCTCGTGTAATTTCTTTCTCGTCTCCTCCACTTCGGTGTGGCCCTTTTCAACAGAGTTCTTCAGAACTTTGATCTTTGAATCGCTGCTGCGGACGGCACCTTCGAGCTCCACCTCCAAACGAAGCTTATCCGACTTGAGCTCGTCATGATCGCGAGCCTTCTTCGTGATAGCTTCCAAGAGCTGGTTCACCAGTTCGACCGTAGGAGCTTGGGTAAGGGTAGTTAGCGCAGACTCCGCAATGGAGTAATGCGACGCGAGGTAAGGCAATTCGGTCGTAACGGCAGCCATGTTGACTGTACACCGGCTACAGCAAGAAGCTGCCTTGCCTCACTGTTCTTGGACAACTGCACTCGACGTTCGATGTGACAGATCTAGGTCATGGCGGGGTTGAAAGAAACAATTTCGAAAAACAGGCGACACAAAGGGGGGGGTGGTAACAAAGCCCCCGTTGATTGATGGTCGAGACAAGCGTTCAAGGGTGGAAGAGACCCGGGAATGGATGATGCTGCTTTGCTGCTCCCGACGCGGTTTAGTAGCGGGCGGCTCCGGACACGTGATGACCCGGTGGCAGCCTCAGGATGGCAACTTCCAGCTCACTTCTCGGGAGTTTGACCTTCCAACACTCAAAGGCAATAAAGAACGGCCTGGTCTCTTTCAGGCCCTCCTTCTCCTCTGCTGGCGATCAGCACCTTCTGGCATATTCCATCCTTCAACCTATACAGAACACTCGAAATCTCACCCCCGATCTACCTAGATTCGAGCCTCTAGCTAGGGCCTGGTGTGAGAGAGAGCCGAGCCTCAGCATATCTCACCTACACTGAGCAACCTCTTTCGCATCTTCCACGTCCTTCCTCTCCCCAAATCGCAGCCTCGCCTCCGCGTGTGAGGCAACCAGTACTGCAAACATGTCGCACCTTCAAAACCAGCTCAAGAACTTCAGCGCCGGCGTTGTCGACTATGCAAAGAGCATGCCGCAACAGAGACGATTCGTCCACAACAACCAACCCTCGGCCAGCAGTTCACAAGTGCCCTCGTCAGCCTCCACACCCACCCCCGGCGGCGGCGATCCCCGACGAAAGCGACACGATGCGGACATCGTATACTCGCAGCCGGCCAACACCGGCACGGGCAAGGATATCATGACGCAGGTGATTTTCGCGATCGAGCACATGAAAAACAAGGGCGTGCCGCTCAAGTTCGCCGACATCGTCTCGTACCTGTCGCTGCAACACCGCGCCCATGATCAGGGCTACGTGCAGGCTCTACGCAGCATCCTGCAGAGGCACGAGAAGGTGCAATTCGACCCGAGCGGCGCGAACGGGGAAGGCACGTTCGCGTTCCGACCGCCGCACAACATTCGCTCGGCGGAGCAGTTGCTGCAGAAACTGCAGGCTCAGACGACCGGGGCGGGGATGAGTGTTCGGGAACTGCGCGAGGGGTGGCCCGCCGTGGAGGACACGATCAATAAGCTGGAGAAGGAAGGGAAGCTGCTGGTGACGCGGAACAAGAAGGACGACCATGCCAAGATGGTCTGGGCCAATGATCCGTCGCTGATCCAGCATTTCGACGACGAGTTCAAGTTGATCTGGGAGAAGATTCGGATTCCCGATCAGCAGACCGTTAAGGAGGAGTTAGAGAAGGCCGGGATCACTCCCACCAACAAAAATAAGGTCGTCAAGGCGCGGCCAAATTTTGAAAACAAGAAGGTTAAGAAGCCGCGCCGCAGTGGTAAGACAACTAACACTCATATGATGGGCATTTTGAGGGATTATTCCCATCTCAAGCGATGATTCTATTTCTGGCAGAGCCAAAATATATTCGACATTATCATCTAGCTCTTTTATTTCCGATTTTGTATACTCTGCCCGTCCTACCATATTGCATGCAATGGCGTTCACGAGGGAGACCTATACACCGGGGTTAATGCTCTGGCAGATCGACTTTTATCACTAGACTTTTGCGATCATGCTGTCTTGTTCATGGCTTTTATTGTCGCATCATGTACCATATACTGAAAAATAGATACCCAATACAATTTAATTATGCTTTCGTGTAAACTCCGTTTCTATGTCTATTTTAAATTTTTTGAAGCCAACCGTAAGGCTCAAAACCATGGGGCTCTAGTCCTATCCGGTCTCGTCGGCGCATAAGATAATCACAAAAAGAAAGCGCGCCATAACATAGGAACATCAGGGATTGAGAAAAGAGGTCCAGGTGTCAAGATAAGGAAATAGTCAGAAAACAAAACAGGAAAGTAGAGGTGAATCAAGCATCTATCAAAAGAAAAATATGAAATGTCCAAAATCCATGAGAAGCTCAATACAACCAGAAGAAAATATATATGTACCATGTGCAAAGGTTTAGCAAAAACAGAGAGAAACAGTCATAAGAAGACATCACTCAATGTTTCCCATTCGTCACCCCCTCCGTCTTCTCAACATACTCAACCAGATCCTCGATCGTGCATACCTTGATGCCCCATTTTTTACCGAACTTCAAGCACCTATCGCGTCTCATCATGCCATTGTTTCCACCGATCTCAGGGACACCCTCAACCAGGTCACCGTCCTCCACCAACTCAGCGATGACACCAGCCGGGGATTTCCCCGCTAAACGACAGAACTCGACCGCGGCCTCGGTGTGTCCTCTGCGTTCGCGCACCCCACCGGCCTTAGCCTGCAGGGGGATGATGTGGCCGGGTCTTCGGAAATCGTCGATACGAGCAGACGGTGAGGCAAGGGCTCTGCATGCGAGCGCGCGGTCCTGGGCGGAGATACCGGTTGTGACGGAGGGGTCGCTCGAGTCGATGGAGATCGTGTAGGCAGTGCCCTTGGGGTCGGCGTTTTCGAGCACCATTTGCGGCAAGGCCAGTCGACTGGCGATTTCAGGGGTGATGGGTGCGCAGATCAAACCACTACATGACAATTCCACGAATTAGCGACTATGTCCGGAAATGGATTGTGCGCGATTGCGCCAGAACGTGCCACGACGCGGGGCTATTCCAACCTTGTATAGCGGACCAGAAACGCCATCTGGGCATCTGTGATCGACTCGGCGGCGATGATGAGATCGCCTTCATTTTCACGGTCTTGCGAGTCGAGAACGATTATGAACTCTCCATTCTCTAGGGACAGTTAGTCACCTTAGTTCACCCTCTAAACTGCGATGATGACTCTATAGCCTGAAACAAGACCAGTGAAGGTGCAAGTACTCACTGAAAGCGCCAATTGTATCCTCAATGGAATCAAATTGGTGGACGAGCTCAGTCGGGGAAGGCATGTTGGATCGATAAACTGCGATAAAAATAGCCCCTCACCAGGCGCGGGGCACTCTGCACAAAAGACTTCAGTCTTTCTGTTATGTTCTTGACTTAACGAGAAGTTCACAATAAATGAGAACTTTCTCCAATCGCAATTCTAAGACCGCAACTTGAAAAAAACCTGTTTGTCGTGACAGAGAGAATGAGTCAAAAAGTAGAGACAGCGCGGGGAGACCGGAGGTGGCGAAAGACGCTGGGGAAACAAATGCGCACGCAATATCACCGGTTGTCTGGAGTCGCTAGGAACTTTCCGACTGGACCCGATCTCTTGAAGTTTTATGATAGAACAATAATCAAGGGTATCACTGGAAGTAACGGGGATTTGGACAGAAGGGAAAGGAAAGGAAAGGACAAAGGCCTGGATCACTAATGGTTTGTCAGAAGCCAGTCATGACAGACCGCGGCTCTCACGGGCCGAATCGGGTGCCGAAACATGTCCGAGTTCACTCGGACAGTTCTTACGGAGTACATCTGTCTGTAGGATTTAGCACCTGGCCGGTATGGACAGTTTTGACTTCTTCTATTTTATAGTCATGTATAAATTAGGGAGGTATGGGTAAATGCAGACTAACAGGGATCTTATGGTCCTCCGTGCACCCGCCGTCTAGATAACCAACCATCAAGGCAACGGAAGAAGCATGGCAAAAACAGAGATAAATATGAATGAATATGAAGACGACGCCGCTATAACAGGTCATATACACAAATGAGCCAGAATGCCACCGCTTATCCTATTTTATATAAAGAAAAATCCCAAAACCATCGACCCAAGTGGACTACCGAGAGCAAATACAACAATGAAGAACCCTTAATTGAACGAAACAAAAAAGACGGGGAATGGGAAATGAAATCAGTATCACATTCCCATGCCACCCGTTCGCCGTACTTCATCGGCCTGCTGTTCTAGTGCGCGGCGCATCATAAGGGAGTATTCTTCCTCTCGACGTCGATGCTCGCGCCTATTCTTGCGCATCTCGTCGCGTTTCGCATCGTCCATTTCTCCCTCTATACCCAAGTCTTCGTCGTCTTCCTCATCTTCAGTATGGGAAACGTCAGAGAACTTGACCCGGCCGATGCGCTCCCCTGTCCAAATGAGAAGCTCATCCCCTGTTAGGTTTCCTCCGGTGGGGAGTATCTTGCGAGCCACTTCCCCATCGCTGCGTGAGCGAGAGTTGCCCCACAGGCCGCCGGTCTCACTGTCATCATGCTCATCCATGATAGAATCAGGCCCCTGTTCAGCGGAGGTAGCCGTGTGAAACCGTCGTGTGGGCTTCCCACGCGGCTTATACGTGTTGATGTTAAAACGACGAATCTCGGACCGTCCGTCCCGCTCGGTCCATTTGACATTGCCGTCTCCATCAGAATAGACAATCCGTGTGCCATGAGATTCAACTGACAGCACCTTCGAGCTGGCCGCACTCTGTCGATTCTGGTGCACCAGGGCCAAGTTAGATGACCAGCCTGACTGGTCATTGCCCACATTCCGGGCTGACGGGGTCAAATTGTATAGTTCAAGGGAACCGCGACCTTTATACTCACCGCAGGCTACCACCTGATGGGAGCTTGGCCACGACGGTTCGGAGACAACGGGAAATCGCGGTGCAGGAACCGCAGCCAGCCCGCACAACCGACCGCCAGAGTGAATGGTGCTCTGCAGTCGAGGGAAGAAACGCCGGTCATATTGGAGGATGCTCGGGAAACGACCTGCAAGGAATATAGAATTCAGATGGGGAGCTGGAGGATGTAAAAGTGAAAGAGGGCCTGGCTGGAATAGTGGCGCGTAATTGTCGACGGGCTCCGACGGATCGGGGCTTCGCATGCGACGAGGGGGTTGGCCGTTAGGCCGGAGCTGGAGCAGCGGCGAGTTTGGAGGCGCGAAGAGCTGGGATTTGGGAACCAGAGACGGCGTTGACTTTTCACACCGTGAATGGATGGCCTCTTCTTCCTCGATTGCCGACATTCTGCCATCATATATATGCATACTCAACGTTGTCGCCAAGGTCAACGGCACCGAATAATCCGTCTCCTGGGACAAAGCAAACACGGACCAAGGATACCGCTGCTGCGAGACAACCCGAAGGGTCTCTAAATCCACTTCATTGAGAATGTTCCCAACTGCCAGGTACGCTCTGCGCCGCATAGAATCCACGCTCACACACTCGCCCAGATTGATAAACTCCAGCGCCAGCTTTGCCGCGGGATTCTGTTTCTTCCGGGAAACATCGGCCATGAGGATGCCCGGCTCGCTGACACCCAGAATATTGCCTTTGGTACTCTGCGAGCCGATGGCATGCGAATGGTTGAGATCCCAAATGCAGACACTACCATCATCCAGCGGCGCGATCACCTTATTTTGCCTCGCGGAGCTCCAATCCCGAAGTAACCCCATCCCTTTCGCCTCCCGGTGATCTTTCCGCTTGCCTCCAGCTTCCCGCGTGTACGGATGCTGAATCCAGTTGAACGACAGCGGCCCATTCCGGGCAATATACTCGGAGTACCAGTCGACATCCTCTCCCTCGTAGGACGGGTCCCATCCGGCCGCCGCTCTCGATCGTTCGGCGAATGACGGGGTCTGCGGTGCGTGGCCATCTTCGAAGCGAGTCGCATGCGGCTGGATAAGTGACCGCAGGGACGTCTGTCCGAGCACGCTGAGCGACGCGGTAGGATTAGTGGCCAGGCTTTCCGAGGGCCGGTGAGCGGGACGAGAGGCATCGACGGCCGCCCATGACTTCTCGTAGCAGTGAAGCCTCCACAGGGTATTATCACGAGCGACGTTGAACAGCCGCTTCGAGACGGACTGAAGTTGAACCTGCTCCTGCGGGGTGAGAACTACAACCGCCCGTTAGTTATAAGTTAAAGTAGTTCTCCGTGGTTTCATCTTGGGGGGAAACGCCGACAATGCGGGGTAAACATTGGACCAATTTCTCGGGGTAATTACAGTCAATTATTTTGGCGAGAATCTCGACCGGTAACTTCTCCATGGGCAAAACCGTTGCAAAAACACCATTGGGAGAGGACCGGGGGCAGGAGAAGGGTCAGACGAGGTTCTTCTTTCGCCCGTGCAAAAATGTTCTTAAATCCATTTTTCTTTCCTCCCCGCGATCTGCGAAGTCTAGACTTACGTCACGTGTCGGCGTGTGGAGGAAGATCGTGCATTGCGGGTGACTTTGGTCTTGTCGTCCGTCTTCCTTCGACCCTTCGCTCGGGGGTCTTTGCGGTCTGTGTTGTCCCTTGTCCCGTGGTGTCAGGTCAGGTCAGAGAGCCTTGCGGTGGCCATTGTCCTTGCGTCTGGTGGGTAAGTTTGGGTCCAAGCGAAACGCCGTCAGCGTTCTCGGCACGTTGCGAACACCATCATGGACAGCAAACAATTGAGCGGTCCTATGATACGGTCATATCGGCGTCCACTATAGCCTTAAGCTAGCTGATAAGCATCAGATTGACGAGATTATGCCTAATTAGGGTTCCTAATTTTTGCCAGTTTGCCTAGTGCCTACCCAATCCATCATTATTCGCATTAATCATACAAAGACATTAAAAGATAAAGGAAGAGAAAATAGAAAAAGAGAAATGAAAAAGATTCCAAAATCAAATCCGCAACTCGGCAAAATCATGGCTCGTAGTCGTCAGGCCTGAAAACGGCATCTTTGCACAGGATGGCCGCCTTTTTGAAAAACCGTCGCCATTCGAGGGGATCGCCTTTCACCTTCATGAACTCGATTTCGAAGAGACCCTCAGAAACGCATTCGATGATCACCTTGCCTTGTAGGGTGCACATTCGCCCGTCTCGAGTCACAATGCGTATCATTGCGGAGGTGTCCCCGGCCGAGACTGCGGGGACGGAGGGAACGGGTACGCCCAAACGGTGCAGCGCCTCGCAGATCAGAGGGACCAGCAATTTAAGTTCCCACGTTGAGAAGAACCGGGTCATCGGGCGGGACGGGACGATATCGCGGAATCGCTGTGCCTTTTGGGTGCGGCTTAATGGCACGGAGGGATGCGGCGAGAACTGGGACATGGACGGTTCGTCCTCCAAGGTATCGCCAATCAGGGTATCATCGGCAGAGAAAGGCTTCCCCATCGGTTGTGTCGATGAAAACGTATCTCCCAAGTGAGGAGTATCCCAGTCAACCAGCATGCCTCCCCTCGGCATCTCAGGCTGCGTGGAGGAGATTCTGTGATCTCCATCCAAATCATCGCCCATGTCCATTCTGTCGGGACCAAAACTACCGCCATTCGATCGCAAGGCAAGAGGATCCTGGGAGAAATCGATATGAAGCGATTCAAACATCGTCGTAGCCAGATTAATCGGGTCTCGCAGCCTTCCATCCGGGGCGAGGAACTTGTTTTGTCGTGTGTACCAAGGATGTCGGCGTACATCCTCCAACGAAAACCGATTCCCGGGGTCAGTGTTCAGCATTCCTCGGAGCAGCGATAGAGTGGCCACTGGTAATTGCTGCCATAATTCATCGCTCGTGCGTGCATTCGTTGTAACGTATAAATGAAACTCGTAGCTATTCTCTGTGGGACTATCCCATGGCGTGTTTCCGGCCAGAAGAACGAAGAGAACGATTCCACACGACCAAATATCCACCAGATCCGGCTGGTAGCCCGAGCCCTTGATCTGGCCTTTGCTGCTGCAAGAGATCACCTCGGGAGCGATGTACGGAGGGCTACCACAAAACGTGGTAGACAGTTTGGTCACCCCCTTGTACTCGAACAAGGTGGCGAGGCCAAAGTCCGCAATCTTCAAGTTCCCATCGGCCGTCAGGAGCATATTTTCCGGTTTAATGTCCCGATGTCCCACGCCCTTCGAATGCATATAGCCCACGGCACTGACAAGTTGTGAGAAATAGACATGGGCAATGTCTTCTCCCACGCCCTCGTCGGCCTCGATTTTGTCAAAAAGATCGCCACCCTCGGCCAGCTCCATCGCGATCCATCGCCAGATTTCGTCCTCCCCCGTCTGGAAAAACGAGATTATATTGTAATGGTCGCCGATGTGCTTGTGTACCGTCGCTTCCATCTGCAATTGCCGGGGGCTAATCTTCCCATGTCGGGCGGCGTACTCTTTGTGGATGAATTTGACGGCAAAGACAGGATTATCCGTATGCGAGGGGCATGCTTTTTTGATACTACACGGGACCACAGACGAGTTAGGGATATTGAGATCACGTTGTAGCAAGGGTAGGTGTTCAGAAACCGACTTACCACGCGTAGGCACCCTGCCCAATCGTCTTGGAGACAATTCGAAAGGGCAGGTCATTTGGTAGCGGGGCAAGTTGAGAATGGTGCATCGTGAAAGGAGAACCCACGAGGCAGTCAATGCGAGAAATTTGCCGGATCTGAGATCAGATCTGAAGGTCAATCAGAGAAACAGGAGCTTTTGATCCATCATCTCGTGGTGTTCAAAGGCAGAAAGCAAGGGTTGCTGACTGGGAGGAAGCCGGGGAAACGCGCTGCGCCGGCACGCGAGAGCCACTTTATCCTCTCTGGGTAATCTGTTGATCGCCGACCGGGCGCAACTTCAACGCCAGGACAGAGCATGTTTCTTCTTTTTTGGGGCTGTTATTACAACAGTGGCAAGTGAATATGCGCAGAGGAATAGAGAACCTAGAGGAAATCAAAATAAAGTAGAGATTGGTTTCCTATTATTCGGAACCTGCAATAGGCCATCATGGCTGCTTCATGTCGGTCATAACAATCTAGACCCGCAGCAGTCGCCCTCTGCCAATGAGATATTCTCCGTCAGCACTGGCACTGAGAATGAAGAACACCCACTATTCTTAGCCTCAGCGTTCGATGTTCAGACCGTGCTCCTTCCATCGTGGAAATCTGGTGGACAGATCACCTGCCGGGGACGAAGACAAAGAGGAAGGATAATTTTAAACACAGCCAACTCGAAGAATAGAACACATTGAACTTAACCAAAGAACAAGTACCCTGAAAAGAACACCGACCCCATCGGATGAACGAGTCAGATGTGAGATCAGGCGGGGGTCCATTAAGCCAGCGTTGCCCGGGGCGCGTTTTCCCTCTTCAGTGGAGTAAACAAAAGAAAAAAAAAGAGAGATGGCCTTCCTCTCCTCTCCTGTCCTGTTTGCATCCCAAAACATTCATCTTCGGCGTTTCCCTCTCTCCCTTCCTCTTGAATCTTAAACACTTCGCCCTCTTCCTCCCATCCCACCTCATTGCTTGTTCCATCCTTACCGATTCCGATCCTCTGGGTTTCTCAGTGGGTCGATCCGTCCATTCCAGCCAACAGTTAGTTAAGCTGCATTCGGTTCCGTCATTCCAGACAGCAACCCTCCCTTGCTACTCCGTACTTTGATCGGAATTCCAACCTTCCCGGTCCTCCCTCGTTCTCTATTTCATTTAGTCCGAGACGATATTCACTCGCCGACTCGCTCTCTCGCCCTCCCTTTGCTCTCGATCAATCAGAATGGACTACACGATGGAAGACACCCAGAACTCCGCCCCCGATGCGCTTGAGGCGTCCAAGTTGAACTCAGCAGGCCAGCGCAACGACAGCCAAAGCGTCACCAAACGGTTCGTGCCTACTTCACCCCCATTGTCCAGCTATCCATCCTCCAGTGAACTAACCTCAATCTCCTTGGTGTTCAACAGCCTCCAAGCAGAGCTCATGCAGCTAATGCTCTCGCCATCGCCGGGTATCTCCGCCTTCCCAGACGCAGATGGCAACCTTCTCTCATGGACGGCGACAATCACCGGACCGGCCGACACGCCCTACGACGGCCTGAAACTCAAGCTATCGTTCGCTTTCCCAAGCAACTATCCCTATGCGCCGCCGACCGTGCTCTTCAAGACGCCCATCTACCACCCCAACTTCGACTTCTCGGGCCGCATCTGCCTGGACATCCTAAAGGATAAGTGGAGTGCTGTTTACAACGTGCAGAGTGTGCTGCTCAGTCTGCAGAGCTTGCTCGGGGAGCCGAACAAGTAAGACACCCCAAAACTCTCAACCCCTTCTATCGTCTAGGTATATCGGTATACTAACCACTCGAATAGCGCGAGTCCCTTGAACGCCCAAGCCGCGGAACTATGGGACACCGACCAGGAAGAATTCAAGCGTCACGTCCTCGCCCGACACCGCGACATCGAAGATATTGAGTAAATGTCCATCCACGTGTTTTTTTTTGTTTTCAGGGCGTTAGGAAGCATTCCAAGTGGAACAGAATTCACTTGGCTGCATTGCATTGCATAGTCGGGGTCTGTCTGGTCCGGGCTGGATATCCATCCATACCATGCCATCCATCCATTCCATCCTGTCTCGGGAGAAGCGATATGTACGGCCCGATGCATTAGTGGTTGGGTGGGGGGATTATATAGGATTTTTGGAGTTTTTTGTGTATTGGGGCTTGTTCTGCATTTTCTTGCTCTTTCTCGTTCTCAATCTTTCTCTCACCGGGGATCACGCCATCGACAGTACAGGAAACCAACGTGTGTCCCTGGGTAGAATTCAATACCCGTCTTTCTTTCCTGCATTCTTTCTTTCCTTACGTCCTTTTCTTTAAAAGCCCTCCCGATTTCTCGTGTTGGTAACCACCAGTCATAACTAAACACCTACCTAGTTCTGGTTCCTCGTATTGCTATATCACCAAACCTTAATTCTAGATATAGGGTCTAAACTGACAGGGGGGTGGATATATAAAGAACAAAGAGTGTAGGATCTGCACACCCGCTCGTGACTCACACCTCACCCACATCTTCCCAGTCAATAGAATGGAACCGGAGACAAGACAGACAGATCGAAGCCTTATAAATGTAAAAGCTGAGATATATTCCATATACAACATGAATACATATATACATATATGCATATGCGATAATTACTATTCATTTTTCCGTTTTCGATGGTGTTTTCCTTTCGCGGTTGCTTTATGCTTTTCGCTTTTCAACGAGCAAAATCACATCGAATCAAACCAAACCAAATCAAAAACAAATCATTCACCCCCCACCCCCCTTTTCAGGTACGGAGGTAGATTATTTACGTGTTCGGCGTCGTGAAAGCCGCTTCGTTCGTGATCAGGAGACCAGCGATCGTAGCGCTGGTAAAGGTACTGATCGCGCCCGTGACCATGGCGCTGAAGGCGACGCGAGAGACGTCTCCGGATCGGCTGGGCGCGAGCTGGGCTAGCACGCCGATCTGGTTACCGAGGGAGCCGATGTTGGCGAATCCGCAGAGTGCGTAGGTGGCGATCAGTCTGGATCGCGGAGAGAGGTCCTGGTATTCGGCTTCGTTTTGAAGGGCGTTGTAGGCAATGAACTCGTTCTGGGGAGGGGTTAGCGGGGACTGGTCATTTCTGTCTTTGGATGGTGCTGAGGTCTTACCATGACGAGTTTCATGCCGAGGAGCTTGCCGACCTTCAGGAGATCTCCGTCGCGGGAGACGCCGAGCAGGAAGGCGATCGGGTAACAGATGTATCCGAGGATAAGTTCGAGGGTCAAGTCGGGGTCGTTAATGTTCAGGTACCGACCCCACCAGGTCAGGAGGCCGTTGATCAGGCCGACGAAGGAGATGATACACAGCAGGACAGATGCGATCATGGTGGCGATCTTGAGGCCGAGCCAGGCTCCGTTGGAGAAGGCGTGAAGCGCGTTGGCGGCCTTGTGATCCTCGTCTTCCGGGACGACCACGCGGCCCGCCGTGAGGGTCTCTTCCTCCTCGGGCCACCGCAGCTTGGAGACAGCGAGCGAAGCAGGGATACTCATGACACAGGACGAAACCAGCGCCTGGGAGTTGACACCCATGCTAATGTAGGACACCAACACCGATCCTGCAATGGTGGCGTATCCAGAGCACATGACCTGGTGGATTTCGGCCATGGTCAAATACGGAATGAACGGTTTAATCAGCATGGCGGATTCTCCTTGTCCGATGAAGGGGGACGCAGCGGCGACGACGGCCTCGGCACCCGACACCCGCATGCACCAGAAGAAGAAGACGGCAAACTTGCCGACGGCCCACTGGAGCAGGCCGATGTAGTAAAGAAGCTGGACGAGCGAGACGAAGAATATGATGGCCGGGACAACGCTCACCAGGAACCAAGTATGACTCTTCGCGAATCCATCCTCGACCAAAAAGTCAACACCCTGTCCTGCAAACTCCAAGAGCTCACGAGCCAGCGTGGAGATGAAGTTGAAAATGTCATATCCGGCCTGGGTCCGCAGCACGAAGAGTGCGATGATGAACTGCACCAACATGCCCATGATGACGGTGTGCCAGACGATCTTCTTGCGGTTCCTCGAGGTCGCCCAGAGCACGAACAGGAACACCACGAGACCGAAGAGACTGACGGCCCGGTTTTCTCTGCTGTTGTCCGCGGTCTCCTCCGAAGCAAACGCGCCGATGATAATGACCGAAATAGTCAGGAGAGCACCACCGGGGAGGCGAAGCTTTTCCGGAATGAGGTCGACGAATCGCGACGCGGTTTGATTCCATACCCAGTACACTGGCCTCGTGACGATCGAAATGGGCACATAGAGGAAGATGAGGCGCAGAGTGATGGCAAGCCACAACAAGAAGGGGATCACCCAATTCTTGTCATGCCGATGGAGGATGAGACCTGCAATCCACCATCTAGAGATTCGAAAAAAGATGAGCCTATCACGGAACCCAAGATAAACCAAACCCCACGGGCAAATGAGCGGCTTACCCGGTGAACAAGAGAAAGATGACAGCATAGACCACATGCTTGATATACTTGGAGTACCGACGGTAGAAAGCCCGTTTCGGGTAGCTTTCACCCGCTTCCTCGTCCTTGTCACTCTTCTTCTGTCCCGTGCTATCTAGCGAGCTGGATTCCGGGATTACTCTCTTCTCAGTCTGCACGCCCTTCGTGTAGATGATATCATCCTCCGCCGCATCGTTAGAGCCGGTATGCCGTTCGGTTGCGGCGGGCGTCGTTTCTATGCTTGTGACCTGCTGGTCAGGCGTGTCGAGAGTTTTTTGGTCCGCCATGGCTTCAAAGGACCTGATCCCAATGGATCCCTTCTTCAGCAGTTCGATACCCCCTGTGATATGATATAAAAGGTTAAATGGATGGAGAATATATTTATCGAAAGAGAAAAACGGGTGAAGCAAGAGCTCCAGTCAAAGCCAGCCGGGTGTGAAAAAATTCGACGAACACGGTCAATGGCAATTGACGACAGGAAGGCGCAGCTTTAAGGTTGAACAAGACAGGAAGGAGGTGAGATAGAGAGATAAGTAGTAGTCAGACGGAAGATGCATGGAAGGAGGAAGGAAGAAGAAAAAATAAAATAAGATAACTGCCTAGGCCATAGCCCTGACCACCTGAGATAAGGTCATGATGGACAAAATTCCACCGGCAGCGATTGAGGACCCGAACTTATCAGTTGACAAGTGTGCGGGGATCCCAGTTGGTGCTTTTCGCCCGTTCCCAATCTAGTGGCCACTCCGGCGGTCGGTTTCTTTTTTATGTTTTCTTTTATTGCTACGTCCGTGTCCACGTTGACGCTGATTTGGGTTTCTTCCGTCTATAGGACACTGTCCAGCTTGTTTCCCCGTGTCTTCGAGACCTTCGTGAGCCGTCCTGGTTGTGTGGTGCAGACGGTCCAGAAATTCTAGTGGCTGGGATCTGTATGCACTCCGCAAGGCAGGAGGCGAAAAAGAAAAAAAAAAAAATTTATTATAAGAAAAAGAAAAAGGTGGGCCCCGAAGGCAAACTCTGCCTTCCCCATCGGAGGATAGCGATAAGACTGTTGCAGCGCTAAGTCGCCCGGCGCTCACTCGGATTGGCAGCCGATCAACGACGACCCGACGAGGGCTTCTGGTGCGGCTGGTCTCCGCACAAGGAACTCGGTCGTGTGCCGTCCAATGCCTTTCTCTCGCGATTCATTTGTTAAAGAAACCGGCGGGAGGTTACATCGGAATAACCGGCCTGGTTGGGAGCAATTGAACTCAGATCCGGTCTTCCTGGTGCGCTGCCAACCTCCTGGGGAAGGCGAATCCTTATCGGAGATGGATCGTGTCTGCTCTGCTGCCATGTGCTGCTGCTGAGCCTGGGATACTGATAGAAGAGTAGTCTAATTCTGCTAGTCTCGCTGGTATCTGGCAATCTGCCCACCCTTATCCACTCTGCTAACACAACGGCGTCCGAGGTTTCTTCGAAGCAGAGCCCACCCCGACGAAACACCCACCCGGAGGCGAGTGTTGGAACACCGCACAAGAAGAAAAAAAATATGATAAAATCCGGAAGAATAGCTCGGAAAAACTAAGAAAAGACAAAAGCCCCCGGCCAGCCAACGCCGACCGCCAAGAGTTGACGTCCTCGAGTGGGAAAATAGTGCCGACCCTAGCCGGACCATGGTGGTAGGATCGTACTAGTGGTGTGCCCTACAAGAGTACGCCTAGTCGTCTACAACCAGTGGCCATGCTCCATTCAACCGCCAAGCCGTAAGCAGGACACCTCGAATAATGCCAGGATCGAAGGGCTGCTTCATGATAAACAGTCGCTGTGACTGGCTGTGTGCCACGGAGAACTCCGATCCTGATACCCCCTGGCAGGACGTTCTTCCCCGGACATGTCCTGGGGCCTATCGTCCAGACAGTGCGGCCAAGATATCTAGCTCAAGCCACATCGGGCGTGGGTTGCATGATGCTACGTGATAAGCCTCTGTTCTCTTTCACTTTCAGATGGAGGAATGGATTATCCTCGGATATTTGGCTCGAGAGGGGGGGGGGGGGGGGGGCGGTTTTCTGCTAGCGAGGACGTGGTTGGCTTGGTATTCATTTAATAAACAGTAGGAAATGGAATGCTATCAACCCTCCCGACTTCTTGTCGCGGAACTCCGGAGGTCCACAAAGTATTAATTCGAAAAGGCTTCGCGATAGACGTTTTGCTTGCATCTCTCGGCCAACGAGGGAGTACACCGAATGAGGTGGTCGCTAAGTCAACGGGGTGTCCTGCCTAGTCCGGGGTAGGTATCTAAATGAGGACAAAATATATATCAGCGGAGTCTCGGTAGTGGTAGGCTCTTAGCTCCAGGCGAGTCCACTCCGGTGTTGTGGTGTGAAGGATTGTTTGTAATACCTAATGGAAGGGGCCAAGCAACAGCTCCCATCACCCATGTGATGCACCTGCCAATCCGGGGTGCTCTAATTAGTACCTTCCGAACCCGTTCACTTCCAGAAGGGATAAGGTTAAGATTGCGCCGGATGGGGCCATCGCCCATCAGAGGTTCCCCCCCCCCCCCCCCTGCCGTTCCCTGCCGCTCAGGGCGGGGTCAAGCTCTAGCCCATGCTTTCCCCCCGATCTTCTCTCCTAACCTTGCCTACTACTAGCTCGGTTTAATCGCTTGAACGGGTTACACCCTTAATATGGTCAAGATGGAATCCGCCGACGTCGAATGGGAACTTGAAGAGGGGATCCCCCAGGTCAACGACCCCTTCATCCAGCAATACCTCAAGGGTCGGACCTCTCTTATCGAGGAGGAGCAGAAGCAGCGTCATGGTGGGATCCTCCCCCCGGCTCGGATTTGCGCATCGAATTGAGATCAAGCACGACATCGCGTCCTCTCCCTGAACTAACTCCTTCGGTCCAGACTTTACCCTTCGAAAGTCCTTATCGCCCATAGCGAAGACAGCATGCAAGATCCTGTCCAAGATCCGCGACCGGGAGTTGATGCCCACAGGGCCCGCACCGTCGGACCCTCATACTAGCCATGCGTCGTCGGAAGAAACTCTACATCCCGGCGGTAGGTTGCACAACGCTAGGGATCGGATGGAGACTACCGAGCTCTGGAAGATCCTGCAGAGACTGCCCAAGGGCTCCTTTCTACATGCGCATTTAAATCTCATGTTTGATGCCGACTTTCTCGTCGATCAGGCTCTCGCGACGGAGGGCATCCACATAGTTGCGCCCGAAGCGCTCTCAACCCAATCACGCCGCGACGAAATCCCCTTCACTGTCCGTTATATCTCCAGCCCAGCGGGCGGATTGGATACTGGAACATCCTTATGGACTTCTTCTGGGAATTCTCGTTTCCTGGCGCCCGTCGGCCTACAATTGGCGGCCTCTTCGTTCCCCGACGGTGAAGAAGGGTTCCGTGACTGGTTGAAGAGTCGCTGCGTGCCGCTACGCGAGCCCTCCGTTTACACACATGATAATTCTGGACCTGCTGCGGTTTGGGATGCCTATCGCCGCTCGACGTCCGTTATTTCCTCTCTCCTCGGCTACGAGCCTATTTTGCGCGCGGGCCTACGCCGCCTGTTCGCCAAATTGGCCGCCGACGGGGTTAGGTATGCGGAACTACGGACTGAGTTTTTCCATCCCTTTTACAGGATAGGGTGTGCCGAGCCCGAAGAGGGGTTTACCGACTGGTGTAGAGTGTTTCAGGAAGAGCTTATGAGGTTCAAAAGTACGGGAGAAGGGCAATCATTCCATGGTGCTCGCGTGATTTGGACAGCTACGGGCGTCTCATCCAACAAAGACTTGGCAGAGAGCATGATGAACTGTATCATAGCCAAGCAAGATTTCCCGGACGTGATCTGCGGGTTTGACTTGGCAGCACAAGAAGGCCCCAAAGGACAGCTTGTGGATTTCGTCCCACTGATGTTTTGGTTCCGAAAGTTGTGTCTTGAGGAAGGAGTAGACATACCCTTCTTTTTCCACGCATCAGAATGCGATACACACGGGGAGAATCCCAGCCACAACCTTTTTGACGCCATCCTGCTGGGAGGTCGGAGAATAGGGGACGGGGTATCACTCTATGAACATCCTATGCTCATCGAGTTGATCAAGGAGAAGAAGATGTTGGTTGAGCGCTGTCCTATCTTCAACGGACGTCATCGACTGGCAGATCCGATCGGATCCAATTCTCTTCCCTTTCTTTTGTCCCGTGGAGTTCCCGTCTCGCTGGGCAGCGACCTCCAGGCCGCCCTCGGACACGGCTGGAATGGATTGACACCGGAGATTTGGCGGGCGCTCCAGGGCCCTGAACGTCTGGGGATTACAGACATTGCCATCTTGATCGAGAATTCCATCCGATGGAGCAGCTATGAAGATCAGCCGACAGCAGGATGGCTGACGGGAATTCGCGAGGGGGTTCTGGGCGAAGGGATAAAAGCATCCCGGTTGCAGGAGTGGTATGCGGACTTTGAGAAGTTCTGCGAGTGGGTGGCGCTCGAGTATGCAGAAGTTGATATTGATGATTGAATACTGAGTACTGAGTACTGACGATGGACAATTTTTACAAGCATAACACTAATAATGAGTCGAGGATATATAATTCAGAATGTAATAGAGCAGAATTCGGAAGTTCTTGTACCTATTCACCATTGGAGGGGTACCTCCGAAGGACCTTGCATACCTATGCTAATTTGGATCGAGTGAGGACAAATGTCAAACTCCCCGGCGCATGAGCATGCCCTGTTGTGACTATTTTTTGAGTTCGCTTTAACCCTTGTGAAGTACAAAGATTGACCTTCCTTGCCTGCCAGTAATTGGTTCGAACGACTTCTGAACGCAGCGCAAAACTGCCCTGCACTGCACAGCAAAGCCTCTAATCCAATCATTTGCCGCTAAGCGTCGATTGAAGTTCTCGACGAGCTCCCACAATAAATAATACCTCCCGCTTCATTGAACGCATCCAAGTAAATGTGACGGTAAGTTTCTCATCCAACCTGCCATGGACGACGTCCTGCCTCCACGAGAGTACCCTCCGGTCCAGCCGAGTGAATATCCTCAAATTCCAACTCGAACGCCACTAGCTACTTTTGAGAAAGTGCATGCTTCCTGCGTGAGTGGTGATATCCTAAAATTTCGAGAGATTCTGGACTCGCAAAGTTCGTCAGAGGAGGACTTTGATATCTGCGACTTCCATGCGATAATGATCGAAGTCATCAAGCTAGGTGATTCGCAGTTCATCAATGAGCTCCTTGATCGCGGCTTGCCCATGGATCCACTCTATGCATCGGCAGCCATGCAAGTCAATGGGACGGATGCTCTGGCGGTTTTCCTTCAAAACAGATGGAATATCAATCAGCCCATGAGCGAGCTGAAACCGCCCGTACTCGGGTAAGACCAGGCTCATCCCAACAATCTAAATCCATGTCATCAGTAGATAGATATCGTTATAACATTCTCTTTAGCTATGTTATTGCCGATGAGGAAATGACAGCTTGGCTCCTTGACCATGGAGCTGATCCCAATCGACAATGTGTTATTGATCTCACCCCACTTTCCCTTGCTGTCGAGAGCGCCCCGATATCAATCATCCAGCTCATGCTCAGTCGTGGCGGCGATGCTCGAAAAAGGCAACTCCTCCACCACGCAATGGAACGGCATGGGCATTCATATAACACTATTGCGGTCTTGAAACTCCTCATCAAAAACGGGGCAGATATCAATTCAACTATGTACGAGGACCATTATCCTTCTCGGGCGCTATTCCCCTTCATGGCTCTTGGAACGGCACTGCACAAAGCCGCTGAACTCGGCAAGGTGGATGTAGTTCACTATTTGGTCAGCGAGGGAGCCAACTTGAGTATTAAAGATGCACATGGTCGCACAGCCTTGGAGTATGTGCAGACGTTAAATCAGTGGGAGGTCGTTCAGGCGTTCGAGAAAGGAAATTAGCTTGTCTTTCGCGATGAAGGGGAGTTTGCTCCGTATAGAAAGTAGAAATACGCACAGCAACAGCACCTGCGCAGAGTGACACTAAACCCCAAACGGCGCGCTAAGCTGTTTTGCCATAAATAGAGTGCCTTTCACAATGCAGTGCACAATTACTCATCCACATACATAGTGCCCCTTGAGTCAGGTCGTCCCATGATGTTGAGTCTGGAATCTGAGCATCACAAGGACCAGCAGAGACGGGAGAATCTGCTTGATCAACAGGTCGTCTGTCTCTGGTATGTCACCTCCTGAACGCAGCGAGGCACAGCACGTCATGCGCTCTTACTAAGCGACGGTGGACGAAGGTATCACGAGACCGCCAAGTCCCGGTTATTCACCGGAACAAAGCAGCATTCAGCATTCCTGCGTGGAAAGCACGGCTTGGAGGAAGCTGCCCTTATTGATGAGTCCTCGAGCTGACTCGATCATTTATATTCCATATCAAATGGACGGGGCGATGTCTGCGGCGATCCAGACGATCAATCTGCGCTGACCCCATACGTGTTTAACCATCGCCCAACCGTGGTTGGCGTTGCCGACCTAGAACGTGTGGACTAGGAACATCTCTCGGGTGGGGTGGCCATCATAGACCGAGGAGTAAGTTGGGAACACCTCTGCTGTTGCTGCACTGGAGAATTTCCAGCAAGCGATAGCCTGGACGTAAGTGTGAGTTGGCATGGTGTGATTTGGGTTCCCCCAGTCTCCGCCTGACTATTTGCGGTTGATCCTCGCTATCTACGGAGTAGTTACCTTACGGTCTGCTAGTCCTAACTACTAGTAGTCTACCAACTTAGCGCTTCGATTCCCGAACGTCATCCTACCCGTTATCCGGCACATCAACCATCCCTCCGCGCCCTGGGGGACAACCATCGCTCTGAATCCAGGGCCTGCATTACAGCACATCCCTATCTCAGCAAGTCGTTTTCCTTATTATGATCTCTCCCCGATGACGCTTGCAATTTTCAAATGAGCCCCGGTCGGCTCTTCATGCCCAAACATGGCTTACTTCCTACCCTCATTCTTCCAGAAGCGGTTGCTCCGATATGCCTTGTCTCGTCTGGAGTTCGTCGACACCGAAGCCCTAGATCTCGACAGCCTCGGCATTCGCTGGGGCCAACGGAGCACCGTCGAGTTACGGGATATAGGCTTGAGGCTTGAGGTGCGTAAGAAAGTGACAATCTCCCCTCGGGGTGGGCTCGCAGCTGGCTGCCCTGGTGGTTGAACTTGGCTAACATTCTCGTCTTCTCTCGCTCGTCACAGAAATTAGCCTCATTCCTCCATCTGCCTCCCTCCAGTGAACTCCTTAGCGCCCGCGTTCGGTACCTTCAAATCACAGTCCCTGCCGATTTCTACAGCAGTGGGATCATCTGCCAAGCAAGCGGGATCGACGTGCATCTTAGACTCCCGTCGGAAGAGACCTGTCACGGCGAGTCGACGGAGCAGGGAAAGTCGCCTTCAGCGGGCGATCATGACCTCTCGCTTGACCCGATTCTTCCAAACCCGACCGATCTTGCACAGTCATTCCTCGAAGCCGAGCCGAAAGAAGAGAAAGAGGAACTACAAGCTGCCATCTCATCTCGATCTCAAGTACTACAGCATCCGTCGTCCTCCTTTAGCAGCGACGATGAAGACGAGCTTGGTCTGGGTAGTGAGGGTGTCTCACTCCCTAGTTTTGTTGCGGGTTTCATAAAGGGCGTTGTCGAGCGCCTCCAGGTTCAGATTGATGATATCTCGGTGCGAGTAGAGCTGGAAACGAAGCAGGAGGGTCCTCTGAAGAGACAACCAGAGGAAAAGCCAGACTCAATAACCGGGCTCTTGAGCATTCGTCAAATCAAGGTGAATGCGGTGTCCGCGTCCTCTGGCTCCGATGAAGCTCTGTCTTGTACGGGGAAACGATTGGTCTCCCTCTCTGACCTTAACCTCGCTTTAATCTCTGAACCCATAGTTTTCTCGAATTATGCTCGCTTTACCGAACCTCCTATGTCACCGTCTACCCCCGTACAGCCAAAATCAAGCTGGTCGCCTAGTCGAGCCCCTTCGCCGTCTCCTGCGGTGCCGTCCTCTTCAAATTCCACCCTTGACCTCTCGCGATCGACCATCCTTGACCAATCACCGCAAGAGTTTGCAATTTCTCGAATGGAAGACCGTGGTGATGCTCCTGAATTGGAAGGTTCCGTTTACACGTACGATGGCCGATTTTCAGATGCCGATACGGAGGAAAATCGAAGTTATGGCTACCTCGAAGATTCCCAAAATCTATCCGACGATGATAAACTTCTCGACAATCCCGCCTACCTGGACTCTGTTATCAACTCTCAGTTCCAGGATGATGATCTCGAGGGCTCGGGTAATTTGCACCTGCCCCCCAACATTAGCCATGATTCCAGTCGCGGAGAAACACCTCGTCGCCAGAGTCCGGACCTGAGCCCTACTGGGTCTGCGTCCCAACATAGCTCAGGCAGAAAAGCGCTGGTTCCCTTCGGGCAGCAACCGGAACACCATGGTGGTGTATCCCTAAGCGGCAGTGATCATTATCAGTTAGAAGGCCTGGGCGCCCAGAAAGCGCTACCCGAAGTCGCCTTTGAGGACGCGCCGTCAAATTACCATGAGGAAGCGCCTCGCTTCTCTGGCCCTCCTTCAGAAGCAGATAGTACGGATTCGGCTTCCGGCTCTTTTCACGATGCCGATCTTTCAGAGTCGAAACTGTTCTCGAACGAAGAGGCCCAAAGTATGTATATGAGCGCTATCAGCCAAGGTTCGACCACAAGAAGTTTCATGCCCAATATTCCGGGGGCTTGGGATTCTCCCGAATCAACAACACAACACCCATTCCACACTTCCGGGGATCATGGGCAAACGGGCTACGATAACGATGACCAGGATGACGCGGCGGCGGCGACCCCCAAGCTTACTGCTCACGTCTTACCATCATTACCACAAGAGCACTCACTTGACGAGAACTCAAGGGCGCCTTCTGAGACGGCAGAACAAGATTCCATGAGATCTTCTCAAGGACTGAATAAGCCTGCAGAGATGGCAAAGAAATTCTTTAGCGTTGACAAGATACTGATATGGATTCCCTCAACTACCGAGGACGACGAATTGTCAGATCTGGACAGGACAGGTGACAATTTGAAGCAATCGACTGCTCGCGTGCGAGGTCATGGAACCGAGGATGATCTTCTCGCCTCCAGGGCTCATACTTCATTACGGTCCCGTGGCGACTCTATCGGTTCGTCCTTTCACTCCGAAATTGCCGAGTCAAGGTACCCACAACGAGCAGAGAGAGATGAACGAGAGTTCGGGTCTAGCGGTGAACGGGACGAAATAGCAGTTGAGATATTCTCGGCAGAGCTACAGTTCGATATCGCCATCGGATGGCTGGTCGTGAAATTTGGTCAAAGGGTCCTCCACGCATTCGGCCAGGATGACAGCGCAGCTCCTGCAAAGAAGCAGACAAAGGATGAGGCGCAGGGCGTGCAGGGCCGACAAGCTCTCCGACTTGCGCTGCAGAAGCTATCCATTAAATTCGTCGGACACGTACCAGGACACGCATACCCTTGTGAAGAGTCCCAATTGCATTCTCCCACATTCTTCAGTCTTCTCCGTGAAGATATTGTGCTTCAAACCACTGCTTCTGGGCTGAAAGCGCATTACTCCACGGAAAAAGACAAAGCAAAATTGCGCTTAGATGTCACCAAATTCACACTCGGATTTGCATCTGAGGATCTGCTTTCGTTCAGTGAAGATCTGAAAATGCGCGAATCCACACGCGATGTCTTTTCACCCACGCATGGCGACCTAAGCATTTCTTTGAGCAAGTCTTCTGATTCGGCGCATGTCAATATCACAACCCTCCCCCTCCTACTCAATGTCAATGTTCAACGCTTGGAAGAGGTTGTAGACTGGTTCGGTGGGCTGAGCACTATTCTGGATCTTGGAAGCTCAATCTCATCGATGTCAGCTACAAAGGTCTCGAAAAAGCCCACGCCAAAACGAGCTCGCGGTGTGCGATTTGAAGCCTCATCTCCCCCGCTCCCGGAGGTGTCTCCGAATGACTCGGTGCCGTGGAAGGTTAATGCTCGCGTGGGTGGAGTCGCCGTTGATGTCGCCGGAGAAACACATTACCTGAAGCTAAGATCTACGGCTGTGAAACTCATTAGTAGATCCGAGGGTATTGCCGTGCAAATCGACAAAGCCAAGTTAAGTGGACCGCTGCAACTTGAAGACACGAAGGATGCGCCTGCTAAAGTCAACCTGAATAACATTCGGGTCGAGTACCTATATGCGCCCAAGGAGACAGACCTAGATCGTCTTCTTTCATTGATCACGCCTTCCAAAGACAAATACGACGAAGATGACGACATTATGCTAGACACTCTCTTCCGGCAGCGGAGACAAGGTTCCGTACTCCGCACCACAGTTGGCGGCATAAAGGCAGTGATAACGCGCACGAATGACCTGGAAGCCTTCGTTCAACTTGGAGAGGAGCTAGGTAGACTATCTACTGTCGCCAAGTACCTTCCCGAAGATGACCGACCTGGACTATTGACCCTCACGTTGATTCGAGACCTTGAGGTTCAAGTACATGTGGGAGGCAAAGTTGGGGAAATGACCGCGCGCTTGGAAAACGCCGAAGCCGCCTATATCAGCATCCCTTCGCTTATAGCTGCCAAGGTTGGATCAATGACAGTTTTCAGAAATGGCGACGAGGAGCTGCTAGGAGAAGGCTTACCTCCAAATATGGGTCAAAGCTCAGTATCTCAGACCGAGCACCCGGTATTGATGGCGCGATTCATTGCCGATGAGATGGAGCCTACGTTCAAAGTCAAACTCCATAATATACGTGTGGAATACACGCTATCGTCGATCGTCGCATTCCTCGGGCTCAGCGAAGAAATGACCACAGGCGATGTTGCTGCCAACATGGCGAACTCGCTGGCCAATCTCGCAGAGTTGCAGTCTCCCCATCGCTATGATAAACAAAAAGTGAATGAGGAGACCCCTAAAACCCCCTCAAAGCCCACCAAGCTGGCGGTCGGTTTACGGGACTGTGTTGTCGGTCTAAATCCCCGGGGCACTGCCGCCAAAGGTCTGGTGGTACTCACGAACGCTAATTTCTCCGGCACTATTCATGATGATACCGCCTCGGAAGCCACATTAGATCTTCGCAAAGCGTCGATTATGATCATAGACGACAGGAAGAATGTCGGGCTTGCTGATACGCATAGCCGGAGGGGCTCTGGTCTGCAGAGTGATCAAGTTCAAACCCTCATCGATCTAGGGTACGTGTCTGTATGCTCTATATCCTCCGCGACGGCTACTCTGAAAATCGTGCGACTCAGCGACGACGGCACCAAGTCGCTTGACGTGGAGCTCAGGGACGACCTGCTCATTCTGGAAACCTGCGCGGACTCAACGCAAACACTCATCAGCATCGTCAATGGTTTACAGCCTCCAACCCCCCCTAGCGTAGCTGTTAAATACCGGACCGAGGTCCTTCCGATCCAGGACATGCTAGCATCGTTCTCTGGAGATGCGTTTACGATGGACCCGATTCTAGAAGCCGAAGAGACTTCAGAATCAGATGATCGTCCTCATTCGACTGAACAAAGTCACAGTGGAGCAGACCCTATCGAGGATGAGCTTGAGTACGTGAGCGACTTTTATCCCGTGAAACCAGCTCCGGAGCCTGGCTCTTCGCACGAGGGCATGGGATCGTCGAATGAATTACTCGACAGTTTCCACTCGCAGTACTACGTATCCTCGAGTGTCTCGGACCTTGAATTCCGGGAGGACCACTTTGCCCAGCAGTCTGCGGTCGGAGGCACGGCCCACAGATGGGACTCAGCTGAAAATACGTACGGGCTATCGGACGACAATAAACTCCAGAGAAGCCCTCTGAGAATCAGGGTCCGTGACGCCCACGTGATATGGAATCTTTTCGATGGCTATGACTGGCAGCGAACGAGGGATACCATCTCGAAGGCTGTGAAGGACGTGGAGAAGAAGGCAACAGAACGGCGGGCCCGGACCGGGTCTCGTGCATCCCCTGGTTTTGAAGAGGAAGAAGAGTCTGTCATTGGTGACTGCTTGTTCAACTCTATCTACATCGGTATCCCGGCCAACAAGGACCCTCGAGAGCTCCGCGGCGATATCAATCGCAACATCGATGATCTTATCAGCGAGACTGGAAGCTATGCAACCGCTACTACGGTCACCGGAGCCACAGCGCGACAAGGGCAACCGACATCGCGAAGAAAGCTGCGGCTTTCGCGAAGCAAGTATCACAAGATGACCTTTGAACTCAAAGGGATTTGCGCAGATCTTGTCGTTTTCCCGCCCGACTCAGGAGAGACGCAAAGCTCATTGGATGTTCGCGTCAAGGACTTGGAGATCTTTGACCATGTACCGACATCGACCTGGAAGAAATTTGCCACTTACATGCACGAGGTGGGTGAAAAGGAGAGCGGGACCAGTATGATACACCTGGAAATCTTGACCGTGCGGCCGGTCCCCGAGTTAGCTGCGGCTGAGATCGTTCTCAAGGTAAGCAAGCCCGAAAGCCTCGTATACGGATTATCTGACATTTTCTTATAGGCCACCATCCTTCCGCTTCGGCTACATGTTGATCAAGATGCGTTGGACTTTATATGCCGGTTCTTTGAATTCCGCGACGACTCCGCCCCAGCTCCCAGCGCCCCTGAGGACATACCCTTTTTGCAGCGGGTCGAGATCAATGCGGTCCCTGTCAGGCTCGATTTCAAACCGAAGCGGGTTGATTATGCAGGTCTTCAGTCAGGTCGCACAACCGAGTTCATGAACTTTTTTGTTCTGGACGGGGCTGACATGGTCATGCGACATGTTATCATCTACGGGGTGTCCGGATTTGATAAGCTCGGACAGACGCTCAATGATATCTGGATGCCTGATATCAAGCGGAACCAGCTGCCGGGCGTGATCGCGGGGCTGGCTCCCATCCGGTCTCTCGTGAATGTCGGCGGAGGCGTGAAGGACCTGGTGGTCGTGCCGATGCGCGAATACCGAAAGGACGGTCGAATTGTGCGTAGCATTCAGAAGGGCGCCGTGTCCTTTGCGAAAACCACCTCTAATGAATTGGTGAAGTTGGGGGCTAAACTCGCCATCGGCACGCAAACCGTCCTACAAGGCGCCGAAGATCTTCTGACCACCCCAAGAGCACCGCTGACGGCCCCCGAGGATGACATGATCGACGAAGAGGAGGCGAAGAAGATCTCGCTGTATGCCGACCAACCGGTGGGCGTGGTCCAGGGCCTCCGGGGCGCCTTCAAGGGGCTGGAGCGCGATCTGCTTCTGACCCGCGACGCTATCGTGGCTGTTCCCGGGGAAGTAGTGGAGAGTGGCAGCGCCAAGGCCGCCGCGAAGGCCGTCTGGAAACGAGCTCCTACCGTTGTGCTGCGACCTGCGATCGGAGTGTCCAAGGCTGTGGGACAGACCCTGCTGGGGGCTGGAAATACCTTGGATCCCAGCAATCGACGAAAGATGGAAGACGTGAGTTGTTCTGCTGTACCTTGTTTTTCTAGGACCCTGGTTCCATTGCATTGCTAACGTGTCGATTCGCCTTGCCAGAAATACAAACGCCATTGAGTGATTCATTCTTAGCGGTGCAGGCGTACAACTATTACTATACCATTTGGGGTTGCATTCTTTTTCCTTTCTATTGTTTTTGTTTTTCTTTTTTTGACCCTTTCATTGTTCCTGTTTCTTACATTCATGGGTTACAGGACGTAGCCCGGTATATAATCTTGCGGAACGACAAGGCAGGCAGAGAGGGAGGGAGGGACCTGGTATTTACATACGCAGGACCGCCCTGGCAATTACCTGGCTCATGATGATGATGTGAACGACCTGAAGTTATCTTTTTTCTTATATTGCTTTCTTATTAATTTCTTTTCTGACCCATATGAGCAGCTTGTTGTTTTGGACGTGGAAAGAGAGAAGGAGGAGGAATTGGGATGAGTTGATATTATTTGATTTGTTGATTGACGAAAAGGAGAGATTCTTGGAGATTCTTGGGCGATGAACTTGCAGATAGACAGAATGGAAATGAGAACGACAATGTTATAATTCACCACAAGGAAAGAAAAGAAAAGGAGGCGTGATGATGTGGGATGGCTCCAAGGATACGGACTCTTCAGCCTCGTCTTACTTAGTCCCGATACTCGTAGGGAGTAGGGAGGACAGCGTACAGGCAGGGGTCGTGGACACAGGAGGGAGGTCAGCTGACCAGGGCTATTGTACCTGTCCTCCCGATACGTCGCCCCTTCGTCTCTACTCGTCCCCGAACAACAGACTGCGTTACACCAGAACACCACAACACCAGAGCAGCAGAAGGGAGGGAGGGCCTGAGAACCTGACTGGACTGGGTGGATGGACGATGAAACACAGGTAAGGGATCTGTCTAGTCAGCTCGGACCACTCCCCAAGGCTAAGCATGGGAGGTATAGACGGGCGAAGCGTATTGCCACTGCCCGTCCAGCGCGCGTGTCGATGAAACAAGCCAAAAATGACTGAGAAATTCAAATTAAGAAATGTGTCAGACCGGATTTCTGATTGGCCAGACTGTTTCCCTGGGACAAAGCCAATCAGCAGACGCACAGCCGACTCTCAGGGACGATCGACTGTCTTCGGTGCCCAACATTGCTCTCGGTCGTCCATCTGATACTCGTCTCTCGTCCTCGTCAACCGTCCGAGACTACGAACTACCTCTGAGGATCCACCCGGCGACGTCCTTCAAGATGAACCGTGGCCGTGCGACTGATTGGTTGCCAGAGATGCACGTCACCGGCCATCCAGCGTAATGTGACATATCCATCTGGTCGGTCCCTTTTTTTTTTTTTTTTTTTTTCTTTTTCGTTCGGCTTGATCTTTGACTTTTATTTTTATTTGTGTCCTTCTGGTTTTCTGGTCGCGACGGATTTTGGCTGGCTTTATTATCTTCCGGTATGAACTCGTCGTTCTCACATTGTTGTTTACGTTATTTTCTTCCGACTGACTGCGTGTCTTAGAGATAAGATGCTCTTGTAAATTGGTGGTCAAAGACACTGCGCTATTTAGAGGTCACGCAGAGTCTCCATCACCATCGGGTTCCCGCTTTGTTTGCAATCCGTCGTCGGGGTCGTCTTTGATCTCGATATAGTCCTTCCTTTATTCATTCCCCATTGTTTCGCTCGTTGATTGTCTGGGTGATCCATGCATTGTCCGTCGATCTCAAACAACGGCTCTACATCACCCCCCTCATCATGGATCTCAAAGACTACGTCAGTCATGAGCCCTTCCATCTTCAACCCATGGACGCCATCTCGGCCTGTTCCCCATCTCCCATCTCCCTCCCCCTGCTCTCGCACACGCAAACGCAGTCGCAGTCGCAATTCCCCTCTCAGGACCACCCCGATCCCGCTCTGCAGCCCTCATCCCTCAACCACGTCATAAACAACCTCTACCCGGAGCCCGGCGCCTTGACACTGCACAATTATCGCAGGTACATGGCGCACGGCGGCTCGTCGACTTCTGTTGACGGACATGACTTCAAGAGGCTGCGTCGGAAAAACGCAGCCTTGAATCTGAATCAACCGTCTGATCTTCCGCATTCTGTCTCGCCCTACTCGGTGTCCTCGGCGTCGAGTCCGCCGCCGCTGTCGCCTTCGTCGTCGCCCAGTGCGGTTAGCGACTTGGGCGCGGAGAGCTTGCGCGGGTATCTCTGTAAGATTTCTTTCTCTCTTTCATACGTGGAAATGATGAGAGTATGCTAATTGGAAACTTCTCATCTAGTATCATCAACTCCAATGGACTTGGTTTCATACGAGCGTCCCGGGCACAGGTTGAATTCGTATAAGATCTTGGTATGTACCTACTCATGTATCTGACAAACATGAAGAAACCAAATAGCTAATAAGAACTTGACAGGATACCTTTCGCGACAGACTCGAAAGCTACCCCGACCCAAACCCGACACCCTCGATCCGCGGTCACAGCAAGACCTACTCCGACTCCGCGCTGCTTAACGTCGCCCGAGATGTCGACTCGACCGTCGTCAGCCACAACGGGGCCTCGTTCGAGATCCTGAACCCCCATGAATCGCTGCGCTTTGCGCGCATCGTCTCCTACATCGAAGATGTGGACACGTACTCGTCCCCTGGATCGTCCGGGCACGGTCACCAACGGGACTCGTACATATCCGACGACGCCATTCCTATAATCGATACATCATTTCTAGGCGATGACGACCGTCTCTATCCCTACCCCGTGGGAGACGACACCTACAGGGAAGACGACATCACCGCCACCACCACGACGCATGTCCACCGCGCCCATCACGACCTCGTCGGCGACTCGCCGCATCACCCAATGCCGTCTATATCCGAGCGCTTGGAAGAGAACGACGGCGAGGAGATCTCCTCGCCCGATGAACTCCACCGGACCCCTTACTACCCGCCCCCCTCTCACACTCACTCCCGCTCCTACTCGTCTCACTTCCACCGCGGTTCCCGCCTCTGGACCCCTCGATCCTTCGACTCCGATCTCGGCGAACCCGGCTCCCCTGTCTACGAACACGAGCCCGATACCTTCCACTCTTTCTGGTCGAAACACCACCTCCACCACATTCCCCAATCCACCACCCCGACTCCCCGCCTCCGCGAGGACATCCACATCCACGTCCAACCGCGTTCGTCCACCCCGAGGAAAGGGAGCCAGGACGCGGGCAAAACAGGCCCGTTGAAACGACTATGCGGCATTGCGATGGCGTTGCGCAGGAAGCGATTCTGGGGTAAAGATGGGGAGAAGTAGAGAGATATCTTCTTCTTCTTCTTTATCTACTTATTTAGTCTTTGTCTCTCTGTCCCCCGCTTCCTCCATCTAGATACTCATCCACCACCCCTCCTTTTATCTCCCTGCTTTCGTTCCTTCTTTCTTATGCATTCCATTTCATTTATTGTATTTTCTTTCCGTTTTGCATAGCTGACTGATGATTGGTTGATTGATTGATTGATTAATTCTTTGCTTGCTTACTTGCTTTCCTGCAATAGTTAGCGATAGCGATAGCGATTGATTCATTGGTTAATTCGTTGGTTGATTGGTTAATTGATTGATTGATTGATAGATCGATAATTAATCTAGATACAGGTCTGAAAAGGCATCCGATAAGTTTTGATTTTAATTGAATCTCTAGGTATTCAGTTATCCTTTCCTTGTTTGTTTTCACTCGACTTGACCGTGTGAGTATCGTTTCGAGAAACGCATGGTCGATCGAGAGTGTAGCCACCACTTTCCCTGCCCCACTTTCTTTTCAACCGTTAGGAATGTTCTGTTCTGTTTCTTTTGTTTAATAGGACTATGTATGTATGACTGGGCCTCGTGGGTTATATTATAGATGTAATGTAATGAGTATTGAGTGGCTGGAAGGAACATGTACGGATTTTCAGGTCTAAAAAGACATGGATATATAGAAGAGCGAATACCTAGGATTCTATATTGTGTAGTGTAGTGTATGTATATATATGAATAGATGAGATGAAACCAAGAAAAAGAAAGTAAACATTGTACACAATTTGGGTATCTACCTGTGAAATAAACAAAAAATAAGAACGGAAAGAAAAGAATGCAAACATAAGCAACCAAAGAAGAAAGACCGTACAAGAAGACAATATATACAATGTCCAATGAAAAGGAAAGGGGGAAATCAGATGAAATCAACCCCATAGGACAAGAACGCAGAGTAGAAACAAAATAGCTAGCTAAACCGAAAGGACAGAATTGGGAAATTTCAGTCCGAAGTACAGCAACTCTTCTCAACCATCGACGCCAACGCCGCACTGACCAAACTCTTTCGTCTCAAGCCCTGCTCGCTCTTCTTGTGCATATCTCGGCCCGAAGCGGAGTGGTAGTTCTTCTCGATGCGGTGCGACTGCACCACGCCGGAGCTGCTCTTCCGCCGGCCCCGAGACTCGACCAACGTGGGTTCTGCGAGGGTGGAAGAGGACGAGGAAGAGGTTTGCGGTCGGAAGCGGCTGCGCTGGAGCGTCAGCGCCCTCCGGCGGGGAGATTGCTGCGGCGGGAGCGAGCTGGGGTGGCAGGAGTCTGCGCTGGGCGGGTACTTGAGGTTCATGTTCAGGGCTTCGTCTTCGGAGAGGAGAGCGTGGCGGATGGCCTCGACGTCGGAGGGGTTGCACTGCAGACGGGAGATGTGCTGTCGCTGAGCGCGAACGTTCCAGCTGTCGGGGAAAGGGAGGTCGGGTACGGTGTCCTGGGCTTGGCCGATGGCGACGTCATCCAGCGGGGCGTAGGTGGGACTGAGGAAAGGGGATTGAGGCTGCGGGGACAGCGACGGAGAGGTGAGGGACGAAGAATCGAAGAATCCCTCGTCGTCATGGTCGGTGTCCGGCGGCGTCAGGACGTAGCCCGAGAACTTGCCGCCGCCGGAGACGAAGTCGGACGGGGATTGAGGGTCGGGGAGGGAGGTGGGACTCTCGAGTTGCATATCATCGCGGGACGGGTTCTGGATGGTATGCTCGTGCAGTTTTCGAGTCAGGGTTGCGATGGACAGGCGTTTGTGATTGTAGTCGAAAGGGACGGAGGTGGGGGCCTGTTGCGCGCGGAAGTGGGAGGATCGGGAGCGGGCGAGACTCCGGGGGAACCGCTGGGAGGCGGAGGACCGAGGAGACGGGCATCGCGAGGAGAGCGGAGAGATGAGGGCGCTATCACAGTCGACCATGAGTCGGTCATTCCCTTCCAGGGCCGGGCGCGACGGCCGGGTGGACGAGGGGGAAGAGAAGGAGAAGTCTTCGAACATGGTGGGGCGATTTTCGGATTTCACACCAAGAGCGATCGAGCGATCTGTCTTCCTTTTGTGATCCGCTAGAGGATAAGCACAGAGGAGGCGAATTGATTGCTGGGAGGAAATGAAAGGTAGGCAAGAGGAGTTTGTTAGACGAGTTGTTGGTGGGAAGAACGCGTTCCTGGCAGTATATAAAGGGGGGAACGAGTATTATTATTTTTTCAACCGGGTGGCCAATTTTGGTGTAAAAACTTTTTTTTTTCATCCAGTCTTGTGTTTGGCGCGTAGAGGAACCACCCAAGGCTGGGGGGCAAATCGAAGAACGGACGTGGGGAATTGGCTTCAACGGTCGGGACCGTTCAATCCGGGCACAGTGGGTTCATGGCAGTCAGGGGAAGAGAAGAGAAAAGGAGAAAGGGAAAGAAAGCAGCCATGTATCCAGACAGAAAGGAAATAATATATGATCCATCGACTGGCGCTGGGCTCATTTCCCCCTGAGTGTCTTGAGGGCAACGTAGAAGCCAGAGGGAACTCCGTGCGCGCGCTGAGTGACTCTGAGACGCTGTTGAGGGTCACCTGACGGCTCAGGGTACGAGACTTAGATGACTCAGTTCTTACGTACGCGCGGGAGGATTTCCACGTGGAGGGCTTTCGCCCTTCGCTGCTCCACCTTCTTTTCCCTTCTTTCCAGGTCCAGACTGCCTTCGACCCGGCTACCTGGGACTATCGGACTCTCCAGTATCCATCGATCGTCTCCGTATTCCGGTCTTGGTTCCCGTCTGGCAAAGACCTGACAGCCTGCCGATGGAGCCTCCTGTCCCAGCAGGGCCAGCACGACGATTGGAGAAACGCCGATCGATCCGTATATATTCAGGGGCTCCCGGGAAAGACGGGCGAGGAACGAACCGGAGAACGATCCATTCCGGATTCCAATAGTCCCTTCGCTTGCAGCTGGAGCAAAAAAGGGGGCAAGAGCAATTAATGATAACATCCCGGCCCTCAATCCTGTTTAGTCCTGGTTAGTTCATCCGTTGCGGTGGAGTGAAAACGTGGTTTCCTACTCGATTCGGTGTAGTCCTCCCTCTTGTCTCTCCACCGTCAAACAAGGATGATATTCAGCGTTGTTCCTGATTCTTCTATAGGATCTCGTACCTCTTACGGATGCAGCTGACGGAGTACATACTATGGAGTACTCCGTACATAGTGTGTTTTGTGTAAAATTGAGGCCCGCATCCAGGCAGTTCGCCCGAAATCGACTCACCCATGGGGAAACTACGCACGAAACTACGCACTTGTCCAAGGAAAATTGGTCTCAGTCTCTCAGTGATACATCACAAATGTCGACGCCGCTGGCTAGATCCATCATTATGCCTCCGCGAGTCTATTTCCAACGCGTACTGCCACCGCCCCCGAGCCTAGGATTGAGATCCGCTATTTTTAGCCCCTGAGGGTTTCACTCTAAGTACTCCGTACTCCGTATGGATGTAGGGATATAGGGATGTACGGATATAATATTCCGACTGAGTCATTTGAAATTCTTGGTCAATTTCACTGCTTCCAGTATCTTGGATTTCTACATTGTCCTTGTAGTCCTAGTCCTGGTCCTAACTTTTAGGGCTGGGATTGCAATATTCTGAGGTCTACTCCTCTATCTGATCTCCTTGCCTAGTCAACAGGCTCTAACCTGATACTTAGAGACCTTTATACCTGAGATGCTTAACTGTAGAGTCCTGATACCTGCTCTTAAAGCTGTCTCAAGATCCATATTTATCAAACCCGGGCAATGTCGACAAACTCCAATCATGAAAAGGTAGATCTTCTGCCAAGTGGTAAAGCTCATAGTTCATTGCATAACCGAGCGATATCATGCCATATTTAATAACATCGCGCAGGCTAAAAATTTACGAAGCTAAGGCTAATGCATCTACCATGGTGGTCTCAAACACAACGCCAAGGGTCACCACCGACTTCCCAAAGTTAATAATGGGGGCCAAGGAACTATAAAGCATTTCTTGGGACAAAGCGTCATCAGAGCTTTATTCGTCTGCCCTGTCTGGAGCATAAGGCCATGTCAAGCACGGCACCTTTGTGCTCACCAGCCTTATTTTCTCTTCCTCCTCTTATTTGCCGGTCTTGGCAAAAGTAATCCCATTCAATCTGTTATCGAGCAATTGGCAGTTCCATTCAAGGCTTTCGAGATTAATCCAACTTCGTCAACCATAAGCATCTGAATACCTGCTTTGTGTTGTATCTAGAATTGATCAGCAAACTGGCCTTCTCGCTTCTGGCTTGCGAGAATGCTAAAATATTGTTGCAAGCTTTATCAAATACTTACTTTCGAGTTCTCAGAGATGTTGTTCAAAGGGCCGTAAGAACCACAAATCAATCCTGATTTTTTGACATATCCCACGAGCCTTGGGCACATGATCAAAGTCTCAGAAGAAAAGACAATACCGGTCAAATCCCACCGTTTGGCAAAACGAACTGCTGCCTGTAGACTGCTGGCCCTGATCTCCATGTCTGAAATTGGTAATTTTCCGGCATTGGTAATAAACAGGACAGGGTATGTATTCTGTTTGATAGCCAAAAGAATGCAAACTTCAGGCGAAAATGAGGAGAGCATAATTCTCCTTCCGCTCTTGACACGAGAGACGTGGGCGAGTATTTCGTCGATGAAGGTGTTGATCTCAATGGAAATCGGTGCTACGCCGGCTTCGACTGCTTCATGAAGCCTGGGATACTCTTTGCCAGTGTGATGTTAGGCTGGAGCTTCACGAGGACGTGTCGTTGCGGAATAGAATCGTACTTATCTCAATGTTGAAACTTATTGACTCGGGCAACTCCACAAGTAGCTGTTCCAGGGTGGTAAAAGAATCTTGAACACAATGTCCCCTTGTATTCGGCTTTAATCCTTTCTTCATGAAGTCAACAGTGTATTTCATTCTGTCGTGAAGCTGACGAGTCTCTTGTGCATGGAATCTTGTCAGTGACCGTGAACGGGTTTTCTCCCTACCAGATTCATCCGACATGTATTGTGCGCTCGTATTTTTGAGTTCCTGTGTAGGCATGCCTCTCGGTGACTGAATTTGGTTTGCGTACATAAACTTCAAAAGTGAGAATTAAGCAGATGCTTATGTTGCGAGGTACTCACCTGCTCGGAACTCAGATCGTGGATAGGAATATCAGTTCCCGACTCACTTAACGAAAAGTCATGATAAATGACGGGCACAAGGTCTCGAGTGAGCTGCACATCTGAAGGTATCTTAGTTCATATAAAAGGGAGATATCTTGTTTGACTGGTCATTACCGAACTTTAGGTTGTTAGAGAATTCTCGCTAGACTTTCAATACTCCTTACCTCAACACATGATGCACCTTGCTTGGCGGCAGAAAGAAATGACTAATCTAATTGTTAGTATGTTAGACTTTCGCTTTAGAGGATAATATACCTCTATGGTATTCTCTCCCAGTTGAATACGGCTGTGATTGGTAGTGTTTTGACCAAGTCCTGGTTTAGTGTCAGTAGTAATATATCTGTAGCTGCGTAGTGTAGATACCTCGATGACCAACAAGTTGTAAAGCACCCTCTGTTGTATAACGATGGGCGGATGGAGGTAAATTCAAATTCATCACTGGTCTAGCGATGACGAAGGTAAAAGTCACTGTACCCATCACGTCCATTGTCTTCTTTTCCAGAATTGGAATAGTACGCTCTCTGACAAGGCTCTCGCGGTTCGCTCCAAAACAGTCTCCGCCACTTTCCAGTAGAGCTGCAGCACTTCCGACTAACTGAAGTCCTTCACAGGAGTCGTCAACACGGAAGAACTTAAATACCAGGCGGGCTTCGCTGGGTCTCAAAACTGGGAATACAAACGGTTCGTTGACCACATCACTCAGTATGGGTAGTTTTAAAAGCGTTCCGTCGCTGCCTTCCACCGATATCGACATATCCAAGGAGGCTAGCTTGCTCGTGTAATTTGTCTTTTCTGGCGAGGGGCCTTCCAAGTCCACGGCTTTCACTTTTTTTCCAATCCGCAAGCTACCAAGATTGACAATGACCTGATCAGTTTCAAATCGATGGCGGGATTTATCTGCAGGTACAGGCCTCAACAGTCTACTGGCAGGGCCGCCAGTGAGCTGACTCATATCCCATCGCTGCAGCATTTCGGCCAGAGACAGATAGCCTCTCAAAGCTGCATGCTCTTTGGCCATCCAGCCGAGATGATCATATATCTCCTGGTTCGCTCCTGCCTGCAAGAGAAGTTGGGCAACGGTCTTATGGCCTTCCACACAAGCGATAAACAACGGTGTCCAGCCTTGTAGCGTTTCGGGCATGTCTAAGTAGAGAATATTGCCATTTTCTAGCAGGACTTTCACGTAGTCCTCACGCCCAATTTGAGCGGCAACATAAAGAGCAGATTCTCCGTGAATAGAGCGGGAGCTTTGAAATTCAATCTGAGCTTTTCCAAGAAGGAACACCATGTCATCATGTTGGTATCTGATGGCAATAACCAGAAGATCATTAATTTGGTTCCACAAGTTTTGACACTGAGCTTCACGACTCGACTGATTGCCAGAAACCAATATTTCCAGGAATATCTCTGCAACGGCCACATGATTTTCAGTCACTGCGTAATGAAAGGGCGTGCAACCTCGACAATCCAAAGAGAAGATCATTCTTGAAGAGAAACCCTGACCCCAGGTTTTAGCACAATTGAGGATTGATTGGCATATGGGTGGCAAGCCGTAAATCGCGCCATAATGAAGGCAAAGCCGCCCAAAGGTGTCTTCCGCGAGTAAGGCATTCTTTTGATGAATGCCAAGCCGGCAAACAGCGAAAATGAACAAGTCGACTCCTCTCTCCTCACCCTGTCTACCAGTGACACACTGCCACTCGTTGCTCAATCCATCGCTCATCTTTGAACCATACTCTCGACTGCAAATGGTAATGACATGGTTTAAAAGATTGTGATCCAGCACAACGTCATTTGCAGGGAACGCTTCTGAGAGCAAATACCGAACGGAAAGTTGAGAATGAGAGATTACAGAAAGCTCCGCTAGAGCATAAAGAAGTTTTTTGAAGTGCGATTGTGGCGCACCATTACGCTTTAACTTCTTGATCAGATTAGCTAAGGTTGAAGGCTCATCGTTCCTGATAGCGCAATGTAAAGCATGACGCTCGGCTGGGGATGATAGACTTTGATCACACATGCTTTCGTAGCACGATTGCATAATCTTTGAGGGGGCTTCTCTATCAGAGGGGGCCCCAATGACGCTAGTTGTCAGGTCGTCCAATGTCCGCATGAAGTTCAAACATGTGTGGTGGCCAATCTTCGATTTGACCCAGCTGGCTTTGTGTCTTTGATGAAATTGCTCAACGAAACCGGTGGATTTTTCGATTTTGACGTATATTCTGTGGATAGCTTCTTCATTCACTCGAAAATAATCTTGCAGCTTCTCAAAATCATCGCGAATTTCCGCAACTGCTTGAAGCAGGTACTCTTCTTCGTGGCAATTCTCATCCTTCTTTCTCAAAAAGATGCTTTCTCCATGCACAGATGCATATTTCATGCAAAGATGTCTTTGTCTTTCTCTAAGGAGGTTGCAATTTTTGTTATGAAAGTTGTTAAAGGAATCAATGCTCTCGGTCAGCAGTGTGTACACGTCTAAACTATTCGTGAGAAACAATTCATATGGCGCAAAACAGTCAACAAACCTGAAAAGTCAGAGTGCACAGTTTCACCGATCGAATTTCCGGCAGCCTTCTTGAATAACTTTTTCAGCAAGGGGTAGGGAACATAGAACGGTGCCCATTCTGGCACCAAGAATTGGTGGAAGTTCTGTCCAAACCGCATTGTGAATCCGGGGACAAAATCTAATGTCGATGGATGGGAAGAACGTGAAGATAGACATAAATTGAACGTAGCCGTTGGGTACTAAGATCGTCGCCCAGCTTGGGCATCGGCACACTCAGTGTCCCGAGTTAACTAATAAATAACACATGACTAATGACAAGTTTGAAGAGGGGTCAAAGTGGGGGCTAAGGAATAACTGATAAAGAGCGGGAAGGGGGCATTATAATCTTATTTTCCTGTGTTTATTTATCTTCCAATAATTTATTTATAATATATTTAGATAATGGTGGGGTTGTGTAGTTGCGATGCGCACAACTTCCTTTGTCGATTGGATCAGCTTGACTTATTTCGCATGGCAAACTGAACTGAACCAAAAAGCGGGATCTGCGTTATGATGTTGCGTCGACGATCGTCTTAGTTAAATGAAGCTAGTGATGCTTTGATTGTTTCAATGAAATAAAAACCTCAACTTCGGTCACACGGATAATTTATACGGAGTGGACAGGATCCTGTAACTGCAACATGATTCGGCATCATGATATATACTTACGGCAAAGCCAAATCTTACGCACTAGCCGTGCTTTTTCGAGGTAGCTGCATACATATTCTTCGCGGAGGGTATAAGCGGGAGATCTCTGTTGAGATTCAGGCTACATTGTTTGATCTCTCAGGTACGAATCCCCTTATCAGTACTGGAACTGCCAACATGGTCTACACAGTGAGTGGAATCTCCATGAAGGAGGTCCACTATGAGTCTCGGTGTGAATGCATTGACCAAGCCCCTTAAACAGGGGACCTCTCAGTTGGATAAGAGATCAGACCTAAACAACCTCCATGGCATTGAATATAGTCCTCTAAGGCACATCGTAACTCTTGGCAATCTCTGAGTAGGAACATTATTCCATAGTAACAGAATCATCTGTAATCAGTGGGAGACTCTCAAGAGCATCACGGAAGCTTCCATCAGCACTACAAGCACTTTCGGGATCTTTTTGCGAATCTGTCAATTCCGAATTGACTCGAGATATGCAGCAAGAAAAACTGCCGCGATCCACAAAGCTCTGGAACCTCTCCCTTCTTAGTTCAGGTACTTGATTGATAACTCTCAATAGGTCATCGAACGACAGGGCTAAGTCATCGGTCAAATCAGGTCTTTGTCGCAAGCGATTCCCAAAATCTCCAAGAGTATACTGATTGTCGTATTTCATTCTGAAATGATCCGTTGCAGCCAAAATCCGCAACGTTTGAGTATCGGCGTACAGTGCCGCTATTTGGAGCAGATTTGGACCCTTAAGGCGCGGACAAACAGAGTATTCGTGCCATCGATCGAGAATTAACCGGAGGACATTGTGACTATTATAAGTGATTGCGGTAGTCAAAGGAGTCGATCCATCAGCCGATATAGCATTAATTTCAGCACCGTATTCCAAGAGCAACATGGCGAAACTAGCATTATCGGTCCTTGCTGCATGTGCGAGTGCTGTTTTCCCATCATTTCCACTTGCATCTACATCTGCGCCAAAGTCGAGCAGACTTTTTAGAAGCAAAATATCAGTGGCGTTGCGGGTAGCGCAGTTGAGTGGGCTGCCCTTTTTCTCGCCACTAGGGTGGTATAAATCTGTTTGTGCTCCAGCCTCAAGAAGTAGACGAACAGCAACGGTATGGCCCTGAGAAGCAGCATTTGACAGAGGGCCAGATAATTGGACATCAATGATGTTTGGATCGGCACCATGACTGAGAAGCGTGACAATGGCTCGCGTATCTCCTCGGGCGGCTGCCCAGGCTAAGGGAGTGCGACCCATTGCGTCAACAGCATTGATATCCTCTGGACTTTGGTATATTTCGTCTTCGAGATTCAGCTTTGACAAATCCAGAACAATTTTATGGATCCTTGTGAACCTTGCTTCTTCTATGAAGTCTTCCAGAAAACCGCCTTTGGTGATGAATCTGAGAGCACCAACAGCATTACCGGAAAGCCCACCTTCCAAAAGGAAATGACATGCTTTGTTCCTTGGACTATTATCACTGCTAGCAATCGGTCTGTAGTCGGCGTCTGCTCCAGCATGGATCAGGAATTCGCATGTTTCATACTGTTTTCCATAAAGTGCCCACCGAAGCACCGAATACCCTCGCGTAGTACTAACATCACGAGGAGAAGCCAAGCCGTTTTTGAAAAGATATTTTAGGCCGTCAATGTCGCCGTTCAAAGCAAAGCTAACGCACTGTGCTGTGTCTGGTACCCTTCTTAGTGTATCAAGCTGTACCAGTGTTCCGATGTTGGGCTGGTAGCCAAGTTGAAGTCGCACGATTGTAGACGATAGGAAACCCAAAGGAAACCAGTATTCCAAGCTGACTTGACTTGCTCGTGATTTCCTGCATGCCTCGAGATCACACTTTGGGCTGAAAAGGGGCAGTCCAGCATAGCCAACAAAAAGCCGACCGAACACACGATTTAAGAGGGCCGGGCTTGTTGTTTTCTGTTGCACATGACAAGAGCATGGGCAACCCGTCCGGCAGGTAACGGCAAATGGTGTAACACGAATGCCTATGCCTTCCGACCGTGTTGTGCTCGGCCGTCTCTCTTTCTTGGTTGGTGATGGACGCTGCCTCCGAGCGGTAGACATATCATAGGATGTACCGACTTGCGTGAACTGGCTTGCTTGAACTTGATGTGACTGGGTCCGTAGCATATCCTCAACCCTAGCTATACGCTGATCGACAGCAGCAAGACCACTCAAAAAGTTATCTTTGAGAGCAACTTGCTGTTGTGAGGACTCCAAGGTGACCGTCGAGATGGACTCGATGTCCATGCGAATCTTCGTCATATCCTGCCTGTTTTAACATTAGCCAATGTCAAAGGTCGACAACAATTCAATAATAGAAGTTCAAATCCGTACGAGTTCGAGGCACCTAAAATAATATTTAGATTGGCTTTGACAGTTCTGATATCTTCTTGAAGGGACTGCAGTCTGCTTTGTTCTTTTTGCCAGGCATGGGCCCTGAAAACGGGAATCCTCGAAGTGCGGCACGCAACGGTCAGCTGACAAACCAGGTCTTTGATTTCGGCCAGTTGTTTATCTGCTTGTCTTAAAAGGTGAGGTATAGCCGAAGTCTTGCTTTCAGGCAAGGAAGCTCGATCTTCAATGAGCAATGAGACCTGGAAAAGGACGAGGTTAAGATCAGCGACCTCATTGTTCACCGCGTGAAGACGTCCTGGTAAACTTTGACAAAGCGATCGTAGGTCGGAGAGGGCGGTGCAAGTTTGAGCGGCAAGTGTTGCAATTGCGATGGCACTTGCACTGACTGAAAGCGGATCCATCTCGTTTTGGTAAATTGGACCTCTGAATCGTAGTTTAGGTACCCCCGAGCAAGTTTATGAATATAACATGTTGGGGGGATTTTCCTGGCTTTATCTCACAATGATCGGACTTCGGGTTGATTTTCTTTATCATAACCCCAATTTTGGCGCCTGGACTGCGGGGGTTTTGTTTGAGGCGCCTATTGACTGGCTAGCTGTTGCTGTGCGCAGAAGGTGGACCTCTGATTTATTACCATCAATCTTCATAATACTTTCATTGGATATCCTCTTTCCACCTGAAACATCTCGACATCTTGGCAAATGCACATATTGGCACATGCACATAGCCATATTCTCATGTGATGGCGGACTCGAACACAATGTCATAGTCAGGAAAATAGATCGGCTGGATGAGAGATGATTGACAAACTCCGCATGTGTAACGTAATCCACGGCCGAGCCGTCCACACGGTCGTCCCGTCCACTTCCCCCGCAACCATCATGAATTTGAAGTTTTACGACTAACAACATCATTGAATTAGACTATATGAAATATAAAATGAATAGCTATTTACTAGCGCAGCTTCGTATTGTATGTCCAACTGTCCCACAGCCACTGCAGCGTGGTGGAGCGCGTTGGCGAGACACAGGTGTAGACTCATCAACCTGCTCATTAAGCTGCGTATCAAGCTACTGAGTGCGGTCACGGCCTTCCTGTACAGATATAAAGAGATCATTTCCTAGAGGCGTGCGTTTCCTTGCTTTTTATTTTTTATTTTTCGCTCATTTTCAGCTCGTAGAACCTTTATTTCTTGTTGAAGAAGAAGGTTCGTATTCATTGCCATTTGCGCAGCTTTTTCAAGATGTTGAATATGAGAGACTGGACTGCTAGAAAGTGTTCTTTTCTTTTGAAGACTTCTTTGTAGCCTTTGAACCTTACGATCAATCTGGCGAGAGTTCTGAGGTGTTTGAAAAGCCGATGATATTGAGCCTTCAGTAAGTAATGGTGGTGTTAGTGTGCGAAGTTAAAAGGTGATTTTCTCAAGAACTCGGTCTTGATCAAGTAGTTTAAGACCTGAGCCTGCAAAGTCACTGCATATGTTTTTTTTTGAGTAAAGATTTCTTCACGTGCAGACGGATATAGGTGTAGAAAATCCCCCTTGTCAATATAGTTATTTCCAGCCGCCATTATCTCTTCAACTAGTTTTCCGTATGCGCATTTAAGCGGTCCAAAAACACCAACATCAAGTGGCTGAAGAAGATGAGATGTATGCGGAGGCATACAAAGACAGATAATTGCATTCTCTCTGCAGATTGATGACTTGAATGACCGTCAAGAATAAGCAACCGTTTTGCACCAGTTGAATGGAGCTTAGAAAAAGGATTAAACACTTGCGTTAACCACTTTAGGCCTATTTCGTCTGTTGTCCAGCCATTGGTACTGTTGGTAAGCCTCCAATCTAGAGGAAGATTAGGCTCTTGATACCACGGAGCCTAGTGTTCTTTCTCTTTTAAGATAACCACTGGTAGTATAGCAATTCCCTTAGAACTCACACATTCAATAATTGTCACCCATTCGCGAATGCCTTGGATGACTCTTCGAGGTTTTCATTGCGCCCCACTGCAGTAATAACCTTAGAGGTTGTACAGAGTCCCATTGTAAAGCCAGTCTCATCAAAGTTCCAGATATCATCTTCATGTATGCCATGTTCTTGAATAGCTTCGCGTATAGTCTCAAACCATGGCTTTATTATCTTTGGATCCTCTTGCTTTGCCCGCTGATATGAAATTCTTCGATTGTATCTTGTACGTAGCTCAGGGCGGCGTTTAATAAATTAATAGGCCTAGTTGACTCCAAGAACTGTAGTCGGATCTTGTGTATGCTCGCGAAGTAGAGTCTGCGCCATTCCACGTAGAAATCCGGGTCGAATTGAAAAGCCTCGTTTATCTGCATCTAGCAGTCTCTTAACAGGGTTTTCTTCTTCAAGAGCTGATAATTTATAGCCACTAGCGCGTGTTTCTGATCGTGATTGAATTCCATTGAACCGATCAAGGAATGTGGTCTTTGGCACTCCAAATATTGCTGCAGCCTTTGATTTTGAACGAATTTTTTTGTTATCGTACGCAATGACTTGGACAGATAGGGGAACTGACCGGATAATATTTGACTATTTTTTCAATGGGGAAAAGCCCTTGACGGTACCATTGCACCAATTCAGGAATGAACTGTTCGTCACATCAGTATTTCACATCTGAACAAAAATTGTGCAAGGCCTCACAGTAGAGTGGTTTACGTCGCCCTCAACAGATCCAAACAATTGCTTTCCTGACTATATCAGGGTTATTATCCCCGTAGCCAAAATGGGCAGGAAAACTGACTCCTATAAGGAAATTGATATCAAGATTGAGAATTGTCCCCAGAGGTGGGACACCCAACATGCAGACTTTGCCCAATTTTCTTGTAGCCTGAATAGCCTGTTTGATAACATTCATGTTTGCGGTTGTATCCACTAACACAGAAACACCCAGGCCACTGGTAAGACTCTGCACGCTTGGTATGAGTTCGTCTGAAAGCAGTGTCGTATTCATTGTATGTGTTGCTCCAAAAGACTTTGCCAGGTCAAGTCGATTCTCAACCCGATCAATGGCAATGGTCGTTCTAATGCCCCGAATTTTGGCGGCCTTTTGTTTATCAGCATAATTATAATTTAAAATGACCACTGCTTAGACCTGCCACAACTGCTGCCAATCCAACCGGCCCGAGACCAAAAATCGCGACGGAATCATCTTCAGCCAAGTTTTGAAGCTTCATGATAGCTCCTACGACTGTTTGCAAGCCACATTCAAGAGGCGACAATAGCTTAAGCTCCTCGTTTGTGGATATATAGCCGGAAAAGTTCACGACGGAGCTTTCCGACGCAATGGCGACCTCGGAAAAGCTCGATTGACCAAAAAAAGACCCTTTTACTGGGCTCCATCTCTGTCACTGGCCACATCTCTGGGCCAGTCGCCGAGGCCCATGTTCAGCAGATTGAACATGGAACAATAGGCAGGGTGGCCCCCAATAAAATAAAAGCAGGACTTGCAAGAGTTGAAGGAGAGAAGAACCTTGTCACCAGTGTTAGCAACCGTCACCTTTGCTCCGACATCTAGAACAATTCCACAGCCTGAAGCACAGAAATGTTAACGTTCAGAAATTCTAGCGAACCGAATAATGTCAAACTGACCTTCATGTCCCAACATGCCTGGATATGCACCATATTCATTAGGTGTGCTTCCAATAGTGATATCAGTATGACAAATGCCAACAGAGAGCACCTTGATCTTAAGCTCAGTATTCTTCAGGGCCGTAGTAATATTTGCTCAATTCCCCATTGTCCTTCTAACAATGGCCCGCGCGAGACTATAGCACGCGTAGCAAAAAGTTGATCATCATTCATCGCTGCGGCAGTTGTCTTTTTTAGTATAAGGGTTCTTCGGTCGGCAACAAAAGTAGTATTTTAAAGCGGCCGATGTTTTATACGTCTGTTTCTCATTTGCCTCATCTCTTGTGCATCTCTTCGCGAAGAGCATCATTCTGCTCTGCCGTGCCTTTGAACCCCCGGTAGCGGTCATTCAAACCCCATGAATTATAGTATCCTTCTCGAGAATTCAAGTCACTGGGTTTGTCATAGAGCTTGGCTGTATCCAATGAAGAAAGTGGATTGAGATTGAAGTCCCTGGGACCATCGTGATGCTTGGCTGTATGGGTTGAAAGCAGTGGACGAAGATCGCTTTGTTGCATGCTCCCTCCGAGAGCTGATTGTTGCAAGATTTCAGTTTTATGCGGAGCTCGAGCTGGAGGAAATCCTCCCATTCCTTCTCTAATTGGATCTATGTGTCTCCTTATAAATCCATCTGTCGCGTCTGCCATTGCTGTACCCAATGTTCTTCCAAGTGCATGTCCAAACACCTCCAGGGTGAGGGACCACATTGAAGGTCCCGCTCTTTCTTGCCTTGGTATATGTGTCTCGACATTCAAGGCTTCTCTCAGTGCATCTCTTGGTGCATCTCTTTCCTCGGGTGAACCACTCCTCGACACCTGCTGATTTTGAGGAAATATCCTTCCCGCACTGGTCTTGTGCAGGAGTCGTGGTTCACAGAGCTCCCGAAGTATCTGTGGGTGTGATGTCGTCGATTCACTATGGCTGTAACGTATGACCATGCTTCTGGCTTGCTGCTTTAGCTCTTCTCTTCCAGCTGGGTCGAATAGAGAAATAGTGCTCTCCGGTGGAATGCCATTCACATAATATTTCCCAAAGGCATGATGTTGAGCACCACATGCCTGCAGTTGGGGCCATTCTATGTCAAGTCGCTGTTTGAGGTTTTTATTCTGATTCCGAAGCATGCCACCGTCCCCTGTCCAAAAGGTGGTCACAATTGTCACATTTGGGCAAAACGATTGCCCACAAAAAGCCATTAACCAGTCTACCACCTCCTTGTCAAACCCATCTTGTCTGTTCAAGTTGTTGATCAAGTACCAAATACCGAAAACGGATGTTTTTAGTTGTTGTAACATCTCCGTTATTTGACGGAATATTTCCCCCTTATAGTTAGGCTCGAAGCCAGGCGCATCAACGATGAAGTATTCATCGCCGTTAATATTTGTATCAAAAGTTTGCCAGTGATCGGTCGCTTGCAAGAATCAGTCCAGAACTTTGGTAACTTAATAAGATCAAAAACCTACATGAATGGATTCCATCACTTGACAGCCCCTCGGCTCCCGTGATAATTTCGGTCAATGTAGATTTCCCTGCGCCAAGTCTACCAACTAGAAGAATGGCTTTTGCTTTGATGCCACTTCTTTTTTTGAATTGTCTTTAGACATCTAAAACTGCGTGCTGAGTTTGGCTCCATGTAAAGAGAAGCGAGAAGGCTCTTTCTATGGTCGGTGAGGTGAAAGAAGTGTCTGGATAAAATGTCCCTTCAAAGCGATTCCTGAAGTAAGAGATGATTTAGGATGGACTCTTATATTCATCATTATCAATAGAGCCCCAAAGGCTTGCCTTCTTTTTCATTTTTCACTGGTCTGCATTGGCCTCGTTTGGTTTCGGAGACTTTAGATGGCGCCATGATGGCACGTCAGCTCTCCTCAACCGCTACGCTGCGCCCCCTCATTCTGGATGCACGTCGAGTCATGACCCCTGATTTTACCAGCCAGTAGGTGTTCTAGAAAGCGGATATGTTTGAATGCCACGTTACTTTTAGCTCTGTGATCAATCACAAGCGCACACAAAACCGTCAAGTGAGGGGCCAGCTCGTTTCCAGTCTATCAAACATTGGTCGCTACTATCTCCGCCAACACATCACGCATATATGCATAGAGAATGTTCTACGCGTTGGGCGGGGTAATGCCATGCAATATTTCGTAGACTCTAAACCGATGAGGCTTTGCGGATGGATTGGAAAGAAAAAAGATAGTGCCGGCACCCCTTTCATGGCGAATTATTCATAGTGTTATAAGCGTATCTTACTTCCAAGTCAGCTCGTCGATCGTTCCTTTTCAAGGCCCCCTGCACAATCGAAAGATCGCCTAGCAAGGATATCCCTGCATCTTGGAGCCAGTCAAACTTTCCTCCTGCCACTGTCAAGCCCTCTCAGCCTGAGCGTCACAGGACCGATCAAGGGTCACCGTATGCAGTGCGACTCGGGGCTAACCGTGAGGCTGAAGCCGTGGGATCCCACCATTACCCCCCCCTATTCAGCACATATGCTATCGCACGACAGGCAGCCGTGTGGTTTTAACTCCCTTGACCACCAGTAGGTGGGCTGGTCAGATTGTCTCGGTGACCTTTTTCTTCTGTTTTGTGTCTGCTGTGTTGCATTCCGAAGCCAATCCGCTTTGTCTTGGAACATAATACCATGGGTGCAGACAGCAATCCGACGCGTGGAGTTTTGGGTATACCGTTGACTTGGCGGGAGAAATTTCGCTATTCCAATCTTCCTAATAAATCAAAGCGCAAATATTCACTATGGAAAGACGTTTTATTACTACGCAAACTGCTTGGACTCGGAAAGACCGAGGAAGGCAGTGACTGGATTAAAGGGGTGGTCATTTGCACTTGCATCACCGGCCTGATCCTCGCCATCAACATCATCCTGGCCATCACGGCAACAGTCATCGCCTATCGGCAACAAACCAATCGAGGACAGTTCCAAATGGCTGAATTATACAATGGACAATGCTCGCGCTCCAGTCACTGGGCAACTGGACTCCACGCCGTGATTAACGTGTTGAGCACAATGCTTCTCGGAGCCAGCAACTATGTCATGCAGAGCCTGGGCGCACCTTCTCGGACCGATATCGATCAGGCCCATGCCAAGTCACGATGGCTGGACATTGGCACCTCCAGCTTTCGCAACTTTACAGTTATGGACATCCGACGGAAGATCTTATGGGCGCTGCTTCTCATTAGCTCAACTCCAATCCATTTGATTTATAACTCGGTCATTTTTTCATCACTCGGGACTTTGCAATACAGCTCTTTCGTGATTCCCGATGATTTGTCGCCCACCGAGTCCTTGATAGATGATGATGCCACTGCCCGTGAGGCTTTCCTGTCCAAGGTTGGGTCTGATGCAGCAGTAGTCCAGGCGAAAATTTTCAACGAGGGCTTCATCAACACAACTATTGCGGATTGCCTTGCCAAGTACAACGTCGAGTTCAATACAAAGTATGGCACGCTTATTTTCGTGGCGAATCGACGATACTTTGACTACAATAGTAGTCTGAAAATACGATCTTTCAACAACTATGATTCGATATACGAGCTCTTCAATCAGACCCGTCAACCCCCAGGGCTCAATTTTCCAATGAGCACTGAGTACTGGAGCTATCGCGTGTGGAACTATTCCGTATCCGACCCCATAGATTATGAAGGTGGGCGCTGGAGCGATTACTATTTCTACTCATTCAATTTTCGCGACCGCCTGCAGCTAGAGGACGTCGACAGCGCCAAACTACGTGATATTCGAACACTAGCAGATTACAACAAAGCCTACAACCCGTACCGTGATGCCCTGCGCGAGTATTTAGACACACCGTCTCACTGGGTAAACAGCTCTTGGGCGACCGATGTAACATTTGAGCTGATCGGCCATGATACCTTTTTATCATTCGGGGAGTCCATATCCATGTCGGATATCGGTACGACTCACTGCCTAATCGAAAAGGCGGAACAACGCTGTCTGTTATCTTTCAGCCCCCCAATCGCGATAGCCGTCATAATATGCAATGCCACCAAATTCGTCTGCATGTTATTGACAGCCCGGGCCAAGCGCCAGGATCTTATGTTAACAGTGGGCGACGCGCTGGCATCATTTCTCACACGACCCGATTTAACCACCCGTGGCCGATGTTTCCTCTCGGTTGCAGAAATGACCCGGGGGCCTCAAGCATGGAGTCTCCCTGCTGTCACTCTCGATCGATGGAAAGGGTACACACTGCAGCAACAAACCCCGAGCCCAACGTCGCACCCGCTAGACAACCTCTCAATGACGTCCACGTCGGCAGTCCCTGAACTTCATCCCAGCCTTCTTCCCCACCGCAAAGGATGGTATCAAGCAGCCAGCTGGAGACTTTGGACGATGGTCCTATTCTTGTATGTTTATTTGCCTTGAGCTGATTCGAATCTCACATACTGACGCTCTTCAGATTCATCTCTTGCATAGCCACAACCATATACTTCATCGCCCGCAGCATTGCTAGTACCATAAACAGCTCTGGGTACGCCATGGGCCTGGACTTCGGGCAAATCAGTGGAAACAACATGATCGATAATCTCTCAACAAACATGATTGCCCTTGTCCTTCTGGTCAACACACCGCAACTTGTTCTGTCAACGCTTTACTTTCTCACCAACAGCATCCTTACCTGCATGCTCGTCGCCGCAGAATGGGACCGCTACGCGCAACATCGCCGACCCCTCAGAGTTTCCTGGCCTCGCGGCCAGCAACGGTCGACCTATTACCTCAGTCTACCATACCGGTACAGCATCCCTCTTCTTATCCTGTCTGCCACTGTCCATTGGCTCCTCTCGCAAAGCATCTTTTTCGTCAACATCAAGGCGTACCGGGTTGACGGGGAAGAGGACGAGGGACGTTCATCCCGGGGATGTTGTTACTCTCCGATAGCGATCGTTATTACACTTTCCGTGGTGATCTTGGCTATGGGCCTGTTGTTGGGACTAGGGACACGGCAGTTCAAGTCACATATGCCGTTGGCGACGCATTGTAGTGCAGCGATTAGCGCGGCGTGTCATCCACCGGAAGAGGACGAGGGAGCTGCGCTTAAGCCTGTGATCTGGGGCGAAATCCCTCGGGAGGAGGGAGAGCAAATTACAGAGTATACGGGCGCAGGGACGGGGGATGGGTCGGAGTATGCCCACTGTTCGTTTACGTCTTTGGATGTTGTGGAGCCTATTTTGGGGCGGATGTACTGCTAGTTAGACTTCGTCTCTCTCACCCCCCCACCTCCCATCTGCTTCCTCTGGCCTATGTAATGGATCATGTAATGTGTATACGAATGAGGTAAGATAGGCGAACCAATATGGTAGATATAATCTGAAGCAATCGAGACAAAAGTAACCGCTTATCAACACATTAATTGTTATGTATCGTGCGCTAGATAGCTAGATAGCTAGTAGTAAATACATACACCTTTCGAAGGTCATTAATTTGGCTTTCATCGTACAATGAAGCATCCCATCTCTTTCCGTATCTAAGTCTGAGGTTCTTTGTCTTGACTCAACTCTCTTCTCCTTATTCATCCATTTATCATATCTCCGTCACGCACATAGGTCCAAAGGACTTCTCACGAATGAACAATCATCTGAGTATCAATCTACAGGCACAGCTGTTCAAACAAACAAATATCAGCCAAAGTCCAAGCCAACCAAGTATGCCGGCGCTGCTCGTAACCAGGCCTTCGGCAATAAGTCTCTGGATATAGTCTCGCATCCAATTCTGGCAGTTGGGTGCCTATAACACTTATCAGTATGCATGGTTGTTCCAATGGTGACACTGGCTTACCGATGGATCAAAAGGATTGGCGTTGCGTCCCGGAGGCGGCACAATTGTCGCAACTGACTCCAGTCGATCACGAGCAGTTATGTCAGCGGACTGTTGTCCGGTGCCAGCCGTATCTGTTATATACTGGGCATTGACTTGGGCAAGTGGAATGAGCTGGTGCTTTCGCTGAGTGAGACTAAAGTCGTAGTTCCGCTTGAATTCAAGGAAGAATCCCGTGGCGATGGTTCCGGTCACATGGATAAGCTTTCCCACTTTGCCTGCATCACCAGTAGGGATGAAGACAGCGTAGTGAGATCAAATGAGACGTCAACACCAGATGGTCTTGAATGAATGGCTAACAACTTCTTGGCAGCAACCGCACCGCCTGGAGGATCCAAATCCTGTGGGCGCTTATCTCCAAACCTCTTCACTAGAGTACGTAATGAAATATATATCGGCGCTTATTCTCAATGACTGACCTGATGATTGGATACGGGGAGGATGACGCACCATTCTCGAGTGCGCGCTGCAGTAGACCATCTTGAGTTGTAGCTCCAGGCAGGATCTCGTGGGCGTTAAGCTCTCACCAGATCCTTGTCTGTGTACCAAAGAATCATTCTACAACAACTGAGTTGGTACCGCAGAACCTCGTCATGGCTAGACCCACTTCCTCAGACGGTGGATAAACCCATCGTTGACAAGAATGTCCCTTCCAGAGTCTGCGGTGATGAGTTAGTGGAGCTTGTACGGCATTCTAAATCGGGTAAAGCGCCTCAACGCCGCTTAGCATCGTCTTCTGTGGTCTATAAAACCGGCTCCCTCTACTCATCAAGAACAGCTAGCAGTCGTACCATTCCTTCATCAAATTGTTCTCTAACTCGGGAGCATCCTGAGGATTGGTTTTCTGGAATTGGTCTTGTCTCTCCATGTTCTTCACTTTCCCGAGAGAGTGGACGCCTCCAGGTATTATAATTTATTATTATCAATCGAGTTTATTGTCCATATCGAGCCCTAAAGCTATGACAGACCACGAATCCGAGGAAGAATCTGGTATCGCTCAGTGAAGCTGCTTTCGAGCGCTTCAAGACCATTGGTTCTACCGGATCTAGTGAGTATTCTAGCAACTTGTCGACAAACAAATGATGTTGAATGCCTTCCACTGGGGCTGCTACTTCACCCAGGCTGGATCGAGGCACCATATGAGAAACTTAGCTTATGTATACCGGACCATGGCGTGATTTGTGAAGTGTTTAAATCCAATCTTCTTTGTACTCTTATCCAGGTCGCAAGCATTTTACTATCGAAACACAGCCAGCTTGACCAGAGCGTCAGAATTGGTATGGATCTGCTTGGAGCCGTCTAGAGTTTTCAGATTCGAGTCTGGCAGTTCCTGGATGTATTGCTTGGTATTCGAAGGAATAACGGGTAGAAAAGCGGAGAAGACCCGTCAATATTCGGAGGCAGATTTTTCTGGAGTAAAATCTGATACTATTTTGAACAAGCTTAATATCTGTTCGTTTACTTCCTAGATAGGGGCAGAAATAATTTGCAAAGAGGAGGGGAAAAGAGACAAGAAAGGTGGTGTTTACTTGTCTAGCTAACGAGTACCGCATTCTATCTTTAGCATACACCACACGTATTGTGAAAAGTGGGGACTGAGGCCACTGAGGGACGGTTCAAATTCTCTGAATAGTACGGTGCGGGGTATTCTTCCATTTGCCAATATCCGCAAAAGAGATCACAAAGAGCGTGAGCATGTCGGATTTAGAAAGGAAAGCTGTCACACTTCAAAGGATTATACAACAGACATCAATTAGATACCTCTGCCCGATATGCCTTAGAGGCTTCCCTCGCCCGGATACTTTATATGACCATTTTCGGAGAGAGAAAGATGATACCCATAAGGGCCTCAGCATGAGAAGAACCGATTTTAAAAGGTTCCTCTCGTCCTATCAAGCGGCACTTGGGGCTTCTATTCCTGCATCAGAGTTGCCATTCGATAATAAATGTTTTGATCTGCAGTATGTGCTAGAACACCGTGATCAGAACTCCGAGAAACCTGATGACACGATCGTGCCCGGCACAGACACTGCCGCTTCACACGTTTGTGAGTATTACTTTATTGGATTCAGCTTGCGTTCAATATCATGATTCTAACTGCTCCCATTAGCTAGCTCCTTACACGACCATGTCTCTGCTCTCTGTCGACCCGTATTATATGCCGCTCTGGCACATTGCGACCGCGAGCCGCGTGGTCATAAATATGAGCGCACCCCTGAGAAAGTGCTTCCTAGTATGGAACCAGCTCCTTTTAAGTGGGCTCGACCATTTGGCGAGGTAGAAAACAAAATACGCGCTCTTCTACCACAACTTGAAAACTGGTTAAATGGAACGCTTCCGTCATCTATGCCAGGCGATAGCCATTCGGACGACTCTGGCATCCTCCTACCAACTGTGGATATTGATATCCCCCTCGCCCCCATCCGGGACATGCTATACGAAGGTGTATGAGTATAACAGTATGCCCGTCGATAAAGCTCTACTAATACAGCAGGTAGTTCGGAATATACACCCTTCTGCGCACATATAAAGAAACGTTCACCCCTTTAAATTTCTGTTCGGCCCTCTACACGGTGCTTCACGTTAGTGAGCCCGCCGTAATTGGCCATAGGAAAGTTAGTCTGGGCCAGTCAGTATGGGTCAGTCGTCAGTCAGCCTTATCTGCAGGTCTCATAATCTTGGTCTGTAAATCGCCCGACACAATCGACGACCCGACAGTTTAAGGAGGGCGACCGACCGTTCTGTCTCGGCCGGTCGGAGTTTTGTATATACGTGTTCTTAATGTCTGTGTTTGTAGTTTGGACATGATATACTTAAAGACCTGAATGCACGAGCTTCGTCAAGGAGTTAAAGATGGAAATAATATTAGGAATATTATTCCAAAACTTAGTTCCGCGCCATGGATGAATGGAGAAATCTGAATAACTAACCTATTCCCATGTGATGCCCTACCTTCCCGCAATTGCAACTTTAAGGGACCTCAGTATACCGAGAAAATCTAACTACAAATGCTTCAGGGACTAATTATACTCAGAGTACGCATTATACTGGCCCCAACGGGCCTCGGTCACCGCTTCGTATTTGTCAAGTGGACCTACAAGAAACTAGAGGAGATCAAGTGAAAGCAAGCCATCCGCATATAAGTTCCAAGTGAGGAGTGCCAGTTCGATCGATTGCGTGTAGCTTAAGCCGTGGAATAGTCAAAGACGGCCGAGGATGGTGCGCGGATGACTAGCTTGCAGGTTTGCTCGATCTGGAATCCAATAACAATTATCTCATTCCAGGTTTTCCGCCTAGAATCGCGCTCGGATCGCTTCTCCCATAATACGCAGTGTGGAGAAGACTTCCCCTTTTAGGACGAGGAAGGAGGACCGGTGTTGCCAGACCCGCTCCTTCCATATTACGGTGTATTGAAAGCTACGTATTTCGGGAGGTCTCGGCTGGAGGATCTCGGGGTTTGCTGCATCTGCAACTAGTGAGTCCAAGAACAATCCTCCTCCATCCTGGCTGGGATGCGTAATCGTCATCATTAGGTGATGTCTCATATTAATCTACGCGGGCTAATGCAGGATAATAATGGCTGCAGACGGAATCCAATCCCAGCATGTGTATATTGGTATGCCGGAGGAAGGAGGATCTGTCGAGGTAAAGTGCCCTTCATATGCGTTGACAGAAACCCTCAAGGTACTTGGACTGGTCGCTAACCATTTTTCTTGACATGCAGTGAGATGTGTGAAACAGGACAAGGTCGGAATCTAAGTCTCAGAGAATAGCAATCAACCCAAGTTCGAAGCAGCTGGGAGAACTGATATATGGGGGGGAGATTGCACCATGCGCTGGCCACGAGAACAAGGTGAATTTAGGGACTTCTTCTATCATCTCCATTGCCACCGCGCCGAGTTGGAGTTTGGTGAGTCTGGTGACATTGGGCTTGCCAGTAGCTTGAACGCAAGTGAAACAATTACTTTACCGAGGAAAAACTGGAAAATTCCTAAGAGAGAGCACTTTACACAGTTCATAAGCTCCCAGGGAATGATGATAAAGGTATTAATGCAGACCATCTATTGGTATCTTGACCTCTCGGAACAAGGCCCCGAGCTTCAGTATGTTGAAATACCCTTCACTGTCCCTTGTTGTTTCAGGGTTGATGAATTTAAAGCTTCCCTGTCTTGGTCAATAAGACCAAGTACGTGATTGGTGGTAAACAATATGCCTCTAGACCGAGGGTGCAGCAATGATCGGTTTAGAAAAAAACCCTCTGCCAGTAATTTCATATATCGGTGTATGTATATGAAATGATCAAATTCTTTTCTGTGGCAATTTTCCTAACTCTTTGTTAGTGGTTTGAGGGTCAAACATGGGGTGAAGTTCTAAAAGAGATGCTTAGTATAATGCTGGGGCACCTGGCTAAGAACATCAGCGTCGATTATTAGGACCAGGAGATCTTTGTTATTCTTTTCTATGGGTCTTATATCTATATTGCCCGTGGAATCTTTACGACCAATCTAATTTCCAGGGTACAATCAAAGGGACCTTCTTTACGCAGGGCTACGACCTATGCTTGAAGGAGGATTGGCTTGAGGCTATTCGTGCTTTGGTAAGACTGCTTCGATACCTTCTGAGTGGAAGTGCAAAGGTCAGCGCCGTACGGACTCAGTTGCATACCTAGGAATATTGCTACTAGATGTAAGGGTGTCTAGATTCTTCTGATTACCCCCGTTGATAATCCATCGGGTACACTATTGGGCGCTCTCTGATGTTGCTAGTTGCTAAATGTCCCAGTTGTGTATCTCATTGAGTGTGGGACAGAATGCTGGAGGCCTAAAGGGCTTGAGTGGGCTCTATATATATTCGGATAAGAGTCGGGTTTGAGAAAGTACTGAAAGACTCGAGTCTTTCCAAGGCTACCGACAGTAATTCGAGATCCACGTGAATACAATAAAATTACATCATTTCCGGAAATATTTTCATCGAGGGAATCTTGAAAATGTGCAAAAAACATGCTGAGGGATGAAGAGTTGACATCATGCAGGCAAGGAGGTCTCTTATCGCTTATCGGCATACCTCGGGACTCAGCTATTTCCGACTCCTTTGCCCCCTCCCCGCACGGCGATCGTCCTACCTTCCTTCAACGTCTCTCTTTCAAAGTCATTTAAATTTACCTTATCCACCCTATACAGTTGATTCAAATTGAACATGGCCTCCTTATTGAAGAAGCCGTTGAAGCTCGCCTTGGTGCAGCTTGCCTCCGGTGCGTATGGCTTATGCGGAACTCGGCCAACTTCTGGATAACCGATGGATGCTAATCTGAGATGACTTCGCTCCAGGTGCCGACAAGGCCGTCAATCTCGCTCATGCGCGCAGAAAGGTGCTTGAGGCGGCGCAGGCGGGAGCCAAACTCATCGTTCTCCCCGAGTGTTTCAACTCGCCCTACGGAACCCAGTACTTCCCCAAGTACGCGGAGACCCTTATCCCCTCGCCGCCTTCGAAGGAGCAGTCCCCCTCGTACCATGCGCTCTCGTCTATCGCCGCCGAGGCCAAGGCCTACCTCGTGGGCGGAAGTATTCCCGAGTTGGAGCCGACGACCAACAAATTCTACAACACCGCCTTGGTATTCTCGCCCACCGGAGCTCTGATCGGAACCCACCGCAAGACCCATCTCTTCGACATCGACATCCCCGGCAAGATCACATTCAAGGAGAGCGAGGTGCTGTCTCCCGGTAGCCAGCTGACTATGGTCGACCTCCCGGAGTATGGAAAGATTGGCCTGGCCATCTGCTACGATATTCGCTTTCCCGAGTCGGCCATGATTGCGGCGCGCAAGGACGCTTTCATGCTCGTCTACCCGGGTGCCTTCAACCTGACCACCGGACCCATGCACTGGTCGCTGCTGGCGCGTGCCCGTGCCGTGGACAACCAGCTGTATGTGGCCCTGTGCAGCCCGGCGCGGGACATGAGTGCCACGTACCACGCGTACGGTCACAGTCTGGTCGCGAACCCCAGCGCAGAGCTTCTGGTGGAGGCGGAGGACAAGGAGGATATCATCTATGCCGACCTGGACAACGAGACGATCCAGAACACAAGAAAGGGCATTCCGGTCTACACTCAGCGACGATTTGACTTGTACCCGGACGTGAGTGTGTCTGGCGCTCCCAGCTTGCGGCGACGACAGACATGAAAAAAATAGCCAATGATTGGATATTTTTCATTAAGTCATAATCTAGTTAGTTCAAGCCTGTCACGAATGATGAGACAAGTTTTCTTCACCTCCGCAAGTAGATTCTGGCAGCCTAGATACCTTAGTGCGTTAGTGCCTGAATGCCTGAATGCCTGAATGCCTGAATGCCTGAGTGCCTGAATGCCTGAAGCTATGACGGAGCGGGATCAGCGCTGCACCACGTGACCGAGAGCGGGCCAATCAGCGGGCCCGGGGAGGATAAGCGAAGCCACACTGGAATTTCGTCCGCCGAAAAAGCGCATCGAGAGAAAACTTTCGACTTCGACCACTTCCGCCAACGACAGCCAACACCCCCTGTCCACCCCATCCAGTGAGTTCTTATTGCAGTCTCTTCATCATCTTCATCGCCATATTTCAAATCCACTGACAGTCGTTCTCCCGTCAGTAATGTCCAACGTCCAGACCACCGGCAAGAAGCAGCGTTCGGCCATCGCCGACGTTGTGTCGCGCGAGTACACCATCAACATGCACAAGAGAGTACGTTGAAACCGATCCCTTAACAAACATCACCTCGGTCAATCGCCAAAGGAACGGAATATGGAATTCTCCATCTATTCCATCCTGCGGTGAGGGAACCAACAAGCTTTTTCGAACATTTGAGGCATGGACGGAGAACATCCCAAGAGGTTTCAAACCAAAAAACCTGGGCAACAATCATCCCTGCGTGTGTGATGGGAGTGAAATCCTCAAACACAGAAAGGAAATTGTGGCAAGAGCAGGAGTGTAAAAAAACCCAATTCTCTTGGGGACGTTTTCCAAACCAACAAAAAAGGAAGAATTAGTTTTATGAAGTCCACCTCTATGGCCGCATTAGCATCTTCACAGATTCACAAGATGGCATTCGGGCGGAAGACTGATTTCTCCTTTTTTTTTTCAACTCTGTAGATGCACGGTGTTAGCTTCAAGAAGCGTGCCCCTCGCGCCATCAAGGAGATCCGCGCTTTCGCTGAGCACGCCATGGTAAGTCTTTTTTTGTCTCCCTTCACTTTCGTTCTTACGGATCATCATGGCTAATGGGTTCTGTTTTCTCCAACACCAGGGCACCAAGGATGTCCGTGTCGACCCCCAGCTCAACAAGAAGGTCTGGGAAGCCGGTATCAAGGGCGTTCCCTTCCGTCTGCGTGTCCGCATCTCTCGCAAGCGTAACGACGAGGAGAACGCCAAGGAGAAGCTCTACTCCATGGTCTACGCTGTCAACGTCAAGGAGCCCAAGGGTCTCCACACCGCCGTTGTTGACGACGAGTAAATGGTTTCTTTCCTATAGGACAATATGATGGGGGGTTTCCCTTTTTCTAATGACAAAAGCCCTTTTCCTTTCTAGATGGGCGACGTTGCTCCGGTTGGTTAAGGGATTATTCGAAGGAATCATAAAATAATGAAAAATGGGAAATTTTTTTTAAACAAAAGTCTGATATCTTGCTTGCCTGAAGATGTTTTCTCTTGATCTCTGGAAGCCTGATCAGTCTCTGTAATTGTATATCATAAACCGAGATTCTGGAATTTTCTTGAACGTATAGCAGGGCATTGACCTTCAGATAGTCCTGAGTTCATCCAGACCTTCAACACCAGCTGGAGCCTTTTGAGTCGATCAATATCTCCAAGTTATGTATCTCCCTGGATCGATTCTCTTATACCCAGTTCTATACATCCCAATCTATACACATTCCCCGACACAATGTACGGGAGAAAATACTACGGTCTTCAAGATTTGTCCAAACATGCAACAAAGATAGTGTGTCACCTTCCATCTTCCATTTTCAATCCCCCATTGTTTGATTTGGGGATGGGTCGTTGCTGGGGGGTTTTGGGCGGAAGTTTGGCAACGGAGGGCTTAGTCTTTTTTGTTCTGGTTTACATTAACTGATTTATTGTTGAGTCACTTGGGGTTGGTTAGAGGGGATGATGGATGGTGGTGTCTATCTAGGGCATGAATCTAAAATGTTCTAGGATTGTTTACCGCCACTATAATAATACTGAAAAAAAAAGAGAAAATTAAGTAAAATAAATAAATAAAACGAAAAAGAAAACGATCACAAAGAATCGATTTGGAAAAAAGTATATAGCAAAGCAAATAGTCATTCCACCGACTATTCTATAACAATCAATGGTCCCAGTAGAACATCAGAGATTTATAGTAATCATCACTGTCGGCTATCGAATCTACTTCCCCAACAACTTCAGATCGCAAGTCTTGCGCAAACTGTAAATACTCGTTGGCCTCCGTATAAATCTCCATCTCCTGGAACGCTCTGGCCAGCATATGTGCCGCTCTCGCCGCACCGATCCTGTTGAAATACTGGGAATCCTGCATCAAGAAGCAATCGAGCGACTGACGCAAATAACTGAGTGCTCGCATAGGTTCCTTCGTGGATTCGACCAGAACCTGACCAACCTTGAACAGACTCACAGCACTGACTGCATGCTGGGGCCCAAACCGTTCGATATTGACAATGCGGGCCTTATCATGAGCCCGGAAAGCCTCATCATTCTTCCCAAGAGCCAAATAGGCGCGTCCTAGAGGATTCATTGCCACCGGCTGTATAGCGTCTAGGCTCTGAGACAGAACTCTCACGGCCTCTTCGTATTTTCCTAGACGGTATAGAAGAGATCCCCAGTTCGCATGGACAAGCTTATGGACTTTCAAGTATCCCGGGAGCCTTGTCACATAATCCAACGCTTCCTGTTGTACCTTAGTCGCCAGATCAAATTGGCTAAGCTGGCTGAGTGAATTGCTGTACCCCGTGAGAATGCGAGGAAGACGGTCGTCCGCGGGGGGAAGCATGTTCTGTTTCTTGGCCATCTCCGCATACGCAAGCGACTCCTGGCTGGCCTTGATTGCCTCCGTGGGATGGTTCGTCTCGTTGAACACCCGCGCCTCAAGGCGTCTGCAGTCCGACATGAAAAGAATTTCAGGCTTTTGAGAGAGATTCACGACGTCATTCGCCATCTTGAGGGTTTCGGACGCTGCGCTGTGCAATGATCGTTCGACTTGATACAAAGCACATTGATAGACTAGAGCTGCGAGCTGATTCTGATGCCCCCCGCAGGCACCAGGACATCCCAGAAAGTGCTGCACAAGCGCCTTAATATTGGACTCATACCTCTTCGACCATTCCGAATTCCTCCTCAACGAACCCACCACCGTGTCCCCGGTTTCTGGCTGCGAGCAAATCAGCAGATGCATGGCCTGTTCGAAGACGGTTCTGCGGAGAGATTCATCCTTGCAAATTTGGCTGTAGCTTTCTCTCTGCAGGTCTTTGACAATGAAAATAGTATGAGTGCTGTAATCCACCTCAATGGTAGACTTGTAGGTCAATTCCCTCAGTGATGCGTAAAATCGCACTGGGTTCTGCAGGTATTCCAGATCCAAATGACCGCGGCGTACTGCCGTGCTGGCAACTTGTCGGAATAGCTCATAGGGAACGCCATCTGGGTTCAAGATGGACAAGATACCGAGCATCCGCTTGGAATTGTCGGAGAGTGACGTATATCGCATTTCCCATGAATTGGGAGATGGGGAATGCTCTGGAGAGACTTGCTCGTTGTACACAGGAGAACTCGAATCCATTGTGATGGATACGACGGAACACAAAGTCAAAGTATTTCGATGAGCTGTTAGGTCTCAATGAAGGTGATATATGATCAAGGAAGGAGGATGGAAAGTTGGTTGACTTTCTCTAAATGTGAGTTATAACCGGCCTTTTATAGCGTTTCACACATAGTCTTTACTCTAGTGACTACATCTTCAACAAGGCCGTCTCCTGGAACTCTACGAAACTTAAAGGGGATATTCCAGGGAGAATGATGGGGAAAGAGGATTCGAAAACTGAGATCCAGGGATTCGTTGAAGCGTTCTTTGTTTCGACAACTGTGCGCCGAGATTTGCATTTTAGACCCTTCATTTTATTGCACTATCTCTAGGCAAAAGCATGATTTTTTAACTAAACAAGGAAAGAAAAAGGATCAACTAACATATCTAACTTAACTTAGCATATAAAGATAGAGGAAGGAGGAGGAGGAGGAGGAGGAGGAGAAGGTAATATACATAGAAGTTAAGGTACTCAAGGTCACCTTTGTTGCATGGGCTTCTGAAGAGAATTGTTGCTATAACTGAGCCTCATCATTTCATCCATACTTCAACCGGATATCCCCTATTAGCTCCTGGAGTATTGATTCACAATCTGGAGGTCTATCCAAATCTGCTCGAACATCGAAAAATTCGTGTCCTTGACACCATGGAATACTGGCGCCCTCCTTGTACCTCTGCATACATCCCTCACAGAGATAGGTTTCTACACACCTTGTGCAGATATACATGACATTGTAGACGCGCTCTTCGAATATATCACATTCCCCTTCAAACAGGAAGCCATGCGCTTCAGCTTGGTATGTTCCCTTTTGAAGAGCACATCGCTTTGAAAGAGACAAGTCATTCAACTGCACGAGGCACACTTGCATAGAAAACAAAATAATATCAGTTTTGCAAATGGGCTGCTCCAGCTCCGTCAGCATCTTTCGAATACTTCCCACGTTGCTTTTTTGCTGGTCACTCTGGCTGGTTCGTTCGTGATATTTTATGCATGGAATTCGATCAAGAAACGAACTGAGCTCGTGTAAACCCAGCCAATCCAAAGTGGTCTTGCCGCACATATCATGAATGTTTTGTGATGCCCCGGATTCCATAAGAAAGGCTGACATCTCGACTTTGCAGTATTGGATGCTATAGTGCAATGGGGTGGAGCCTTGATGATTGATCATGTCAATGGTGGCTCCATGGTCCAGGAGTAATTTGACAATGTCCAGGTTCCGGCTCGTGAGAGACCGGATTTTCGGCAGTGAGGTTGCTGCTTATGTTCACTCCATTAAGCAGGAAGTGTAAATGCACGGTTATTCGGACAGTGTTTTTGTTTAGTGATGTAGTGGATCTGGTTATTTTGGTCACTCTTATTAGGTCTCCTCGCGTCTAGATGAAGCTTTTGTTTGACTGTCTCTAGGCTATGTCTATACAGCATAACCATGATGACTATAGACCCTGGTCTAAGCATAGCTAAATAAAGGTTGGAATGCTTGAGTCTGTAGGCCCAAGATTCAGGCCCATTTGTGGGCTCTGATGAAGTCTATTATAATAACTACAATACTTTATAAGCCCCACTTCAATGCACCTTCCTGCTCATTCTACCACCCCCTGTGGCATAGGGTATAGTAGTACATATGGAGTTTACATTCATGATTCGAACTTAGAAGATTGAAATAAATAATGTCAACAACAATTATAGTCTTTGCATTTGCATTCTAGTATAGGGAAACCATAGTCAACCATGACCAAAAAAAAAACCTATACCAAGACTGGGCCCTATCCTGATCTAGCACTATTACTTGTTAGTTCATGTATTCCGAAGGGGAATGCTAGATTAGAACAATAGGAATTGATATAATAACTCACATAGCAAGCCCCAACCGCGCCCATGCCGTTGATTATATTGGCGCTCTATCCAATGAAGATAATCATTATAAGCTTTATACAAGCCAGTGAAGAAAAAGCTTACCGCCGTACAACAACCACGCTAGTTTTTGTCAGCAATTGATTACATTGATAGACAAGCAAGGGAACCCCAAAAAGATATCTACCTACCTGATAACAAGCATCCACAAACATGCAAAGTCCCTGGTCTTTAAGGTTGCTGTAAACCTCTTCTGTAGTCTGCCCTTTGGCTGATACTTTTCCTTGTCGGTTTGTTTGAGGATGTTGTGGGCGACCAGAGAGCGGAGGATACGTGCTGAAGAGGATAAGACTTCTCTTCTTCAAAGAAAGAGACGAGTTAGAGAATCAAATTACCTAGTAGTTGCTTGTCCCCTTTCGTCTTCGTGTCCAGATCATCCACTGTCAACTCGGCGCCTCCAGCTGCAGCGAAGGCATCAAAGATACCCATTCCTTGGCCGACTCTGATCGAGGTGATCCCGTAGTGCTGATGCATCCTCCTTGGTGATCATCTCTCAGCACATAAATCTTAATATGTAGGTAGACTTACCCCGAAACACAATTTCATGATCGTAATAGTAGGCGGCTCCAACGCAACCCGCAGTTGATCCATAGCCCCAAGCAATTGCATGCGTTCAGTATCTTGGATATTTTCTGGCGAAGGAAGATTTCCCAAGACAGAAGTCACCGTGGAGGTGAGCTCAGAGAGAACGTTAGCCATGAGGATAGGATTCGGAGAGAAAGTAATACTAAGGTTGAAGCTGTGCGACGCAGTGGAACAGAAAACCAAATACGATGGGATACTCCCACCAATTTATAGGCGATGAACAAAGTCCCCCATTGAACACGAAGGATGCGACTCAGCCTTGTACACCACGGGGAATTCAACATCTAAAGCCGACTGTGGCTTCCAATTGCCCTTGGCAGTGTAACCCTGTGCTGTCTCTGCCTCTGACTACCATCAACATTATCCATTCGCATTTCTTTCTCTGTATCGATTTACCCCGCTGTTAGCATCTCATCACCTCATAGATCAGACAAGACAAAGACAGGGAATGCAAGCTCAGCCAGCCGCAGCAGAAGTATTGCTTGCGCCTCCGCCCTTGATCCCTCTAGTCGGTGCCGAGTTACTAGTGTTAACTATCAAGTACTGAACCAGCTAAATAACACAACAGAGCCGCCAATTGCGAATGGTTTTCAAAGAGGCCAGTGTAACTCTAAGCCAAGTCACTACCTAATACCTTAGACCATCTGCGCAAGAATATACCAGTACCCAATGCGGTCTAAATTAGCGGCTGAGTTAGGGCTTACGAACCAGAGCCGCGGGGCTCGAACAGTTAGAAAGATCGATGTTCTAGGCACCTAGTTATGTACCTATAAATACATACCAATATCGATTTAGTAGTCCTTCCGCTAGTTAGTTTGGGAGCGGTGCGCGGGTATGCGTTGGCAAGGAAATTACTCAACTAGGCACAAGACACGAACTTTCGTAATCCTTTCTCGATTGAAAAGAGCCGAAAAAAATAGACTTCTGTCCTCTCAATTATCATGTCTTTTTCTCTCAACCCTCAAGCGGTAACAAATGCAATGTAAAATGCAGACATAATTCTACAAATGCCAGAGAACTTTTCGGAACCTCCCAGATGCACTGAACCCGAAAAACAAAAAACGAAAAGCAGCTCCTCGGATGCAGTCAGCTCATATGACGAGCAGACGCTAAAGAAAAACGTGAATGAACAAATCCTCCCCTGTAAAACTTGACCCCAAACTTCCAGCTCTTGATCGATTAATAAACACCATTGCATACCGCTGTCAATCATTGTCCTCGTCTCAACTGCGCCTTTATGTGCTCTGATAATCACTTGTTTCGGCGCCGACATCAATTGGCTTTGCATAATTACTCACCTTGCGCCTTTTTCTGCCGCTACGGCGCAGCTCGCCTTCGTTGAACGATTGGCGAGGAGATCTCTTTCTAGGCGTGATCTTCGGGGCAGCCATAGTCTTCGAGGCATCGACATTAGATTTCTGTACAAGTCCTCGTTTCCCGCTGCTTGCGCCCCAGAGCTTGCTTGTGAATTCTTGCTGTTTAGACTTCTTGGCTTTCTCGGATTCTTCTGCTTCGCGCATCTTTTCCATGCTTTCTAATATTTGTGTCCTTTTGCGAGTTTGTCTTGTCTCTGGTAGACTCGTGTTATCAGCGTCTGAGCTTCTCATAGAACTGCTCGGTGTCTGGGGGGATTCTATCGCTTTCTTCAGTCCGGCTTCTTGAATCTGAAGAGATAGATCGTCAATGGCATCATCGGCCTTTCCGGTGTCAGGTTCGAGCATCGTAGGCTCGTTTGATCCTGGATACACATACTGATATACTGTAAGCATTGAAATATATTGGCACACTAGGAACCTTACGTAGTGTTTGATTTTCAGCATCGGATCGAGGATTTCCCTGTCGAGCTTTCGACGCACATCATCGGAGGCAGGAACACTGAACTTGGGTAGACCTTTTTGCAAGAACCCTTTAGCCTTGTATCCTGGTGTTGGCTGTAGGATCCCCTTTTTCTTCAAGAGATCTGTTATTTGAATGATAGTCTGCCCGTTGCAACCTACGGTTGTTAGCATTATTTTAACTTCAGGGGACTGTATTTCTTACGAAGCTTCTGTATGAAGTCCGAGGTCCTATTTGGGAATCCTTCATTTAGTATGATCCTGACTGCCCTTCTGAGAAGGACAAGGCTCCCCATATCACGAAGAACGCCGGGATCGTCCTGCTCCAGTAAACATTGGTAACAAGTATGAACATCAGGAATTCTGCGGTCCCTGATGGTTTCGAATCCATAGCATAGCGCGTGTTGGTGCTTGAGACAGAAAGTGCATTGCATCTATATTTGTGAGCCTATATTATGAACGAAAGGTCCAGAGGGCTTACCATGTCTGCTTCTTCCCCTTCCCAGCCGCATTGACACTGGACAAGACCTTGATCCAGCTCGTTCGAGTCGGTCGATAGACTGGGTTTCCCGGCAGATTGAAACTCTCGAATCCTGATGATCTTCTCTGGGGACATCGAGACGATTGGTACAATCTCTGGAGTAATCCCAGTCTGCTTTTCATCTGGATTCTCCTTATTGATGGGCTGTGTTGGAGGCATGTCCCTGTCTGAGTAAGGCGCCATTTCCTGTGACTGTTCATATGTCAGTCGTTATTTCTACTCCTTGTGAACGTCTGCATTCAAATCATTAACTCCAAGTGGCAAATTTACTCACCTGCATCATCATCTGCAATCTTTGTCTATCAGCAACATCCTGCGATGGTGTGGCATTCTCCAAACTGCTATTGGCTTCACCACTTCCCAGACATGATTGGTCTCGATCTGAGTGAGATACGTCGTGGGAGGTGTTAGGACCCTCTGCTCCACTCTGCAGAGAGTCTTTGCCATCCGAAAAACCAATATCATCACTTCTTTTCACTACATCGCCGTATTCGAGTTGCGGGGGTATCTTCGGGACAGCTTCTAGATCCCCAAGTGTTGGGCCGATCCATTTGAGAGACGTTACATTAAGGCCAACACTGTTATGTTGTTAGCAGTATATCAGTCGATTCCATTTCCTGAGACTCACACATGCCAACCGCTATCCATTGTTCCGCATGACTGAGACTCCTTCCTCCAGTTATCGTCGCGCGGGTAGTTGATTGTTTCGTCTCGTGCCGTGGTAAAACCAGGCGGATCATATTCCGAAGGACAGTCCTCGGTATAGAACAAGTGGATGCCCAAGTTTCGTTTATCTGCATTAATGTTAACATTTATTCGTTAAGTATATCAAGGATGAGCGCAGTACTTGGCAGGGTCGGAAGAAAAGTGCTCAGCGTTATCAAACGCCGGATGATCGTCTCTAGTCCTATCCTGGCGGTTTGTGCGTATTTCATGTCAGCGACACAGCCCATGCTGTCTATGGACAAGCTTTCGAGTCGACGATTCACATCACCAGGTCCCCCAGTATAGCGGAATGAAAATGTATAGGTCTCCAAGACATTGTCGGGAGACTCTGTGTCGGCAAAGATAGTTAATTGAAGAGCCTCCAGTACGTTCTTGCTGAGAGCGTCGAAAACTCCGGTTTCCTGTCCTTGTCAGTTGGGATCAATTGAGCCGCGCGAACCTATCATACCAGGACATCGAGAATATTGTCCGCTTTAGGATCAACCCCTCGAACGATGATCTTGAGCGGTTGTCCTCTTTTGCCTTTACCGAATGGAGCCTCTGGTGACCGCTCTGGACGCGTGTTCTGACCGACAAACTCTCCATACGAAACGTTTTGCTCTCGTTGGGCTTCTTTCAGGTCGCGATCATCAAAGCACGGAAGCGGCAAAAGCTCTCTATTCGGAGATATGAGTACCGAGTGACCGTGGGGGGAGTTGTGAATTGATGTCCAACATACCGAAGATAGAACAACGTCCCAAACTATTGGAACCAAGAGAACTCAGACATTTGAACAGTAGAACGCGATTCGGGGAATACTGACCGACACGTGCAACATTATCTGCACCATCTGCAGGCTCTGTCGTTGTGTGAGGTATTGTCGCTCCCGAACCTCGGATCTCATCGGTTTGGTCTGGATCGAAGCCATCTTGTTGACAGATGTAAGCTGATTGGGAGCCTGCACCCGTTGCAGCTGAACCGTCGATGACGGTCCACAGAATTTGATCCGAACCATACCGAGGGATGGACGGACCGAGCGATCGAGGATGTTGTGCTGAAATAGCAGATTGGGAAACCCGAATCGATTGGTGATCTACCGAGAGGAGGCTTACTCTGCAGGTTTGACCGGTGGCGGGAGGGGGGTTGTTGTTGAGGTCAAATTGAGATGCAGGCGTATGAACTGTCCAGAGGCCGGTCACGGGAGGAGGCTCTCGCTGTTTCCCGTTCTCAACGAGGAAAACGGTATCAGCCTTCAAGCTTCCTAGACCTCCGAATCCCGGCCGGGAACATGTGTTTATGCCTCCTGAAATACTGATACTTGACCACTGAAGGAATCCTAGTTGGTTGCTTGCTCTACTAGTAAGATTCGAGTGTTGAACACTGACGATGTATATCTTAGGTCAGCTGATCTCCAATTCCCATCGAAACCCCTCCAAACCCGGCAATATTAAGTAATCCCACCCCCCTCTTCGCTTCCAGGGACCGAGTCGCCAATGATACAGACAGACGCTCGTTTGAGCAGACGGGAACCCGCTCTTGATCAGTTATTGGAACCCACGAGCATAAGGTCTAAGAAGTCTAGCAGTTTGGAATCCTCGCCTTTGATTTCGGTGTGTATCCCTACTAAACGGCATCCGGCACTGTGTTGTGCCCCATTGGTCGGCCACTGGCAAAAGACATTGGTTACTTGAAGAAACAAGACAAACAAACGATCCGTGTATTTGCAAAGAGGACTCTCGCAAAAGAACGAAAGATGGCGCCCGCAAAGTCGCACAAGTACCTACTTTTAGCTGTGTGGGGCGGGTACGGGATACTAAAATTGGCTAATTTGACTGTCTCTGATCAGTGATCGACCGATTGAAGAGACACGGAGTAGTCTACGGAGTCAAAGCGAGTGGTGACTGTCCACTCAGTAGTTTCTACGCTATTCCGATCGTTCCACACGGGCCGAGACTAAAACTTTTCAATTTTCACGGGTCACAGCAGAGGTCCCCGCTTCAGAGGGAAGGATCACGCCCGCGGAATCCCTGACGCGTTTTCTGCAACGCTCCGTAGGAATGAGCCTGCAAATCTCCGAGGAATCAGGAGCTAGCTGGGTCTAGACAAATGTCGCATTGCGAGGAGTCGAATGTTCACCAATGGGTTGAGATATACGGAGTAGCAACGGATACTCGGTTTGATGGTCGGAGTGGATCCCGGCGGTTCTGATGTCACTGGGTCTTGGCACGCGCCCGCCAATCCCCCCGGGGGGGGGGGGTCACGTGGAGGCAGCGCCGCCAGGAGGGAAACTCTACTGGCAAGTCTCTTCCGGCAGGGGAATGAGGCATCAGGATTGGTATGGCACCAGAGGAAGTCACGAAGAGAATGATCAGGTGGGTTCAAAAACAGGAGTTTGCGGCGATCAGAACTGTGCCCGGCCTCGATCCATGGTAAATTGAATTCCACACTAGTCGGCGGTCCTGATCCAGTGGTTCCCCGCAATCCTCTTTTGCATGGAGAGAGTTGATGAACTTGAGACGTCGAGTCCGCAAGGGTACCGTAGGACGGTGATGGCTATTCGGGACAATATGGCAGGGAATCACGATGCAGAATCGGCATCCTTCCGAAAGACAGGCGTTTGGATAGATCCAAAACCCAAACAGAAGAAAATTTGGATTTCTGCCAGACCAGGGCCGGGGCCCACCGGGTCACGTGAATCGGGCAGGTGGCGGACGGCGTCAAAATGCAGGAGAAAAATGACAGATGCGGAGCGTCGCTCTAGAGATCAGGAAAAGGCAAAGAGAATCTGACGGTGGCATAAATAGACCCCATTCATGGTACGGAGTAGACTGGGGTCCGAAAATATCAACGGATGACGGGACGGGACATTCTTGTCGATAGTAGGAGTAGGATGAGGTGAGATAGTCACATGTGTTGTCACAATTATCTATGAGAATGGAGAAGGAGCAGTCGCGGTGTCGGATGATCGCGAGTTTCTTTATTTTCTGATTTGTAGATGGTGTCTGTTTGAAGTAAGTGACAAACCTGTCGTTGGCGAGAACCGCAGACGAAAAAGTGACAGGGTTAGCAGGGCCTGCCTATAGGGAGGCGTCTCCGAGCCCGAAACTGCAGGCCACACACGGCAAATTCGAAGGCCGCCTTGCCTCTCTCGATCAGCCGTGATGTTGTTCCCCCAGAAAGAAAATTTTTTTACCTAGTATTAACTTTTTTTTTTCTGTTTTTTCTTTGATTTTTTTAATTTTTTAATTTTTTTTTCCGATTCTTTTAAATATATCAGTTATCATCTGAATTTTGAATGTTTTTTCTGACCTCTAGCTGTTCACCGAGAAACCTCTCACTTGTCTCTACACTCTGCACTCACAGATTGTAGCATAAGAATCTGGACTGAAAAGATATCGTTGAGTTGCTGCGGGGAGCCAGCCTCGGGAAGCCGCCCAAACGGGCTAAAGCCAGACGACCCGACGGCGACCTCCAGCTCTCGTCTCGCCTTCTCTCCCTCCCTTCTCGCTCCCTCTCTCGCTCTCCTCTCCTCTTGTCTCTCCCTCCCTCGATTCCTACTCTCAACCCCAACTACCTCCTTGTCAGCAGAACACGCCACGCTCCTCCTCTCTTCGCTCTCTTCCCTTGCAAGGAATTTCTGTTTGGCTTCTAAATTTATTTGATTTTAGTTTTTCCTTCCGTCTTCGCTGCCTCTTCTTTCGTTCCATCGCCTACCGCCCTATCGTTATCGCGGCCATGTTCTAACTACTCCCCTGCCCCCCTTGGGTTGTCGGATGGTTCCTGTAAATTTGTACAGTGCTGACGCCCTCGTTCATACCAACCTGCCCTTTTCTCCGGCTCTTATACTCCTCGCCTTTCATCCTTTTTGTTTTCCTTCTCAAATCCACCCGGCCGTTGAACCCCTCTCGCAGTAACACTCGCATCTCTATTGTTGTCCGCTGGGAATGATTCGCCGCTACCTCGGATTTTCCACGTAAATAACCACAACGCCCCCAGGTCGACTCGCCTGCCGCTTCACGAACACGCGTCTTTTGCCTATCTTATCGCTGCGTTCCCCTCTACTTGACCGATTTCTCGATTTTGTCACCTCTAAATTACATCATGAGCAATCAAGATACTGCTGGTGGCCTGGACCAGGGAGCTGCCAACAATTCCATCGGCCAGTTTTCTTTCGCTCCTGCCACGAGAACCACCGTCGTGACCACCACGACCACCACCACGACCACCTTCCCGCCGTTGTTTATCAAACCGCCCCGTGCTACGCGAGATCTCGACCCCAAGCTTTATCCCCTTGCATCGTCGCCCACTCCGTCGTCGCTGAGGAACGTTAAATTCGATCTGGGAGGGAAACCAGTCGTCTTCAATGAACCCGAGGATACCACAGCAACCCTCACCGAGGTAAGTCCTGTCCTTCCTATCCTTATCCTCAAGGAAGCCAGTTGAAAACTAACCCCCCTCCAGCTTAATGAAAAGAACGACGCGTTGAAGGCCTCCAACGGTCTAGTTCGATCGGTAACTTCATTTAGCTCCGACGATACACAGTTACCACGCCGTTTTGCTCCTTCGAAGGTATCGGATCAACCGTCCCGTCCGTCGATCTCCAAGCGCCGTCCATTATCCATCCCGGAAACCCACCCAGGGTCCCTTCGACCCCCTGCCAACAGAGTTCCATCGGATCCTTCGGGGCGTTCCGTTCGCTCACATGGCTCTACCCCAAATCATCCGATAGCAGCAGGTCTGGCAACACCGGAAACGGAGCCCAATGTATACGGTGCTGGAGAAGTCATAGCCCCACGGAGAAGGATCCACAGTGCCAACGTCCCTCGCCGTGAAACTCTATTGCGATCTCCTCTTTCGTCCGAAGTTGAAACCCTGGCAAATTCACAAGCATCCAACCCAAAGAGAGAGCTGCGCACCAGGACTGTTGTCTCCGAGCGAAACAAACGCCTGGGCCGCTCAGAGGAAAGTGCTGGTAAGCTGCCAGATACAGCAGCAGAAACGGCAGTAGAAGAGGAGCCTGGCACGGTGGATACAAGTCAGGACACGACTTATGATGATGCGTCGGAAGAAGTTTCCCAGCACTTGTCCGCTGGATCCCTTTCTCAAGTCCCTAACATTGGAAATGTGGCAGCTCAGGACATGTGCTTGCCTAGTCCTAGTCTCTCCCCGGTCGCCGCTATGAACGCGTTGAACCCCGACTCTTCCTTTGATTCGGCCGAAGAAGAGCCCGAAATGGATACCGATTCAAGTTTTGATAGCGAGGCTCGTTATATGGGCTCTCTGCGCCTGGAGGACGCCAAAACAAACGTGCCTTCGAAAGATACCGACTTGGCCACGAGTTCCGACCTCCCACGACCGTCGTCGTTGATGGACATCCCCAACGTGCTGGACTTTTTCGATTCGGTTCCAGAGGGACTGAAGACGTATCTCATGTACCAACTCTTGAGACGCTGCCCCAAGCCAACCCTGCATTTTGTTGCCGACGTCGTCAACCCAGCTTTGAAATGTGACTTCTTGGCACTCCTGCCTCTTGAGCTCGCTCTTAATGTCGTTAAATATTTCGACGCCGTCACCATGTGTCGTGCGGCACAGGTGTCCAAAAAGTGGAGACATGTCATTAATTCCGATGAGAAGAGTTGGAAGGAACTCTTCGACCGAGATGGATATGTTCTCCCCGAAGGTGAGCTCGACCGTGCTATCCGGGAGGGCTGGGGATGGCAGTTCCCCAGCGGGACCGAGGACTGCGAAAGAGACCTTAGTGTTTCTACTTATGTCAAACCCGATCCCGAATCTGGTTCGCCTTCCAGTTTACCCTTACTTGCCGGGCCCAGTGATAGGTCATCGTCGTCTCATCGTCGGCCAAAGAGAAAGGCCTGCACACGTGTCTCCTCGCGAAAACTCGCCAAGCGAAAGATCTCGTCTAGTGGAACAGACCACTCGGAGTCAGCGGACTGGCGAAAGGAAATTTCTGCCGCCGAGGGTCCCTACGCTGCAGCAAACGCCGCCGCTGCCGCCGTTCCATATCCTGACATCGGTCTGCCGTCCCTCCAAGGTCTTCATCTCTATAAATCTCTCTACCAGCGCCATCACTCGATTCACAAAGCCTGGATGACCCCTAGCGTCAAACCAAGACATATCGCTTTCCGTGCCCACGATCGCCATGTAGTCACGTGCCTGCAGTTCGACGCCGAAAAAGTGCTGACCGGAAGCGACGATACCAACATCAATGTGTACGATACAAAGACCGGTGTACTAAGGGCCACTCTCGAAGGCCACGAGGGTGGCGTCTGGGCTCTTGAGTACCATGGAAACACTCTTGTTTCCGGCTCGACTGACAGGTCAGTTCGAGTCTGGGATATTGAAAGGGCCAGGTGCACTCAGATCTTCCATGGTCATACCTCTACGGTCCGATGCCTACAAATCGTTTTGCCGGTGGAGGTGGGCAAGAAGGCGAACGGCGCACCTGAAATGATGCCAAAAGAACCCTTGATCATCACTGGTTCCCGGGACTCGAATCTACGAGTATGGAAGCTCCCTAAACCCGGCGATCCAGGGTACTACCAGAGCGGACCTCATGTCGATGATACCGATTGCCCGTATTTTGTCCGCGTTCTGACCGGCCACCAACATTCGGTTCGTGCGATCGCAGCCCATGGTGACACCCTCGTCAGTGGAAGTTATGACTGTACCGTGCGAGTGTGGAAGATCTCGACCGGAGAAACGGTGCATAGGCTCCAAGGTCATACCCTCAAGGTTTACAGCGTCGTTCTGGACCACAAGAGGAACCGGTGTATCAGTGGATCCATGGACAACATGGTAAAAGTATGGTCTTTGGAGACTGGTTCCGTCTTGTATAACCTTGAGGGCCATACTTCTTTGGTCGGACTCTTGGACTTGAAGTCCGACCGTCTAGTCTCCGCGGCTGCCGACTCCACCCTTCGAATTTGGGATCCGGAGAGCGGCCAATGTAAAAACATGCTGAGTGCCCATACTGGCGCCATCACGTGTTTCCAGCATGACGGCCAGAAAGTTGTTTCAGGATCTGACAGAACGCTGAAGATGTGGGATGTTCGAACCGGCGAATGCGTTCGGGATCTTCTCACCGATCTTAGCGGAGTATGGCAGGTCAAATTCAATGACAGAAAATGTGTTGCTGCAGTCCAGCGTGATAGTATGACATATATCGAGGTGAGATTAGATGACCCTTCTACTTTCGTCGTCCTTATAAATGACTTTTTTTTTTCCTTTAGGTTCTTGACTTTGGTGCTTCTCGAGATGGAATACCCGAAGATGAATTAGGACGACGCATAGTAGTCAACCGCTTGGGCCACGAAGTCAGCGATGCCGACGAGGATTACGACTTATCCGATGCCTGATATCCCGTACACTATATTTGCCAGTGACCACCTACCTTCGACTCACGGGTTGTTAACATCTCCACCTTTGCGCCGGATGATTTCTAGGGATACCATCAACTGTGTCTGGTTTTTCCCATGCGCCCTCTGGTGTTTTCCTTTATATTTCGATTTTCTTGATTTTTTTTATTGATTTGAGCTATGAAAACATTCACGATACCCCCTCACGGAATTGTCCCTCTAATTACGAGGATTTGCATAGCGAGGTTGGCGGATTTTGACATGCAGTTATTACGAAAGACAAGGCGTCTTTGCATCCAAAAGGGTTTCCCATCATCCGTCTCAACATGTCCATTTGCATCATTCACCATATCATGACCTTATTTCTCCGACCCACCTACTTTCATGTTACCATAATGTCCACTTCGCATTTCATCTCTGGCAGCCTTCATCAAACGCAAGGGTCTATTTGATTGTGCTATATGATCTTATCCTAACTCATGCTAACATCTTTCATGTTCCATAATGTTCCCCTTGCATTCATCAACATAAATGTCCCAGATTTGAGTACTTGACTTGACTACATCAAACTCTTTCGTACATAATTAGCCTATTCCGTCAATCTTATATGTTAATTATGATACATTATGTACTATGACCGTAGTCTATCTCCAATATAATGAGGTTTCGTGATGAGAATTCACCTTCTCGTTTGCCTCCAAATTGGCTGTCTTTAGAGTGAAATAATGAACTAGAAGACACTTGTTTAAGCGTCTTGTTCCAGAACGCAGAGCGAACTCCAATTTCTGGGCCATGTTCCCGTGTCCAGACATGGGAATGAGGCAGTTCATTGTTGTTCTCCATCGTAAGCTGCAACCGTGTCATGGTCCGAGAGGAACGTTGCTGATTTGTCTGCTTTGAGACGTCATGGCCTCGCAGGACGCATCAATAGAGAATATCCGAAGGTGGACAGTTCAATCCGAGGAAAACCCTGGCGCGGACAGTTCACCTCGAAAGTTCCACCAGCAAGAGCCGTGCATCAACGGCTCCCCCAGCTGAATAGCCAACCCAAGAGCCTATAAGCTCCCGTATAATACAAGCCCCATCACGACACAGACGCAGACAGAGTAAAAACAGACGACGAAGCCGCTTCCGCCCGCGCTTCGACCTTTCCGTCCAACCCGGCCGCCGACAGAATGGCCCACCGCAAAGCGCTGACCCCCAACGCCTGTCCCGGACCCATTGTCGTCTCCGCGCTGCACGTCAAGATCTCCCCTAGCGCACCGGGGCCCTCCACTTGGACGACTGGCTGCACGACGGGTCTCAGGCCCTGTAGCATTTTCTGTAACGAGGCGACGCTGGCGGTCGACACGCCGCTTTTCACTTGGCTTTTCTTCTTCGCTAGCACTTTGTCGACTTTCGAGAGGACGATTTGATGTGGGATCGCGTATCGTCGGAATAGCATTAGGATATCTTTGTCTGTTTTCTTGATTCCATGGTCACTGTCAATGAGGAGGAACGCTCGTCGAAGCCTTTCCCAAACCATTAGTTAGCCATTCACCCATCCCAGCAGAAAACCAACAAACAACAATCTCCACAAAGACAAAAAAAAGAAGGGTAACTCACTGCTTTCTCCCCTGCAAGTACTTCATAATCTCCACCCCCCACTCCGCGCGACTCGCCCGCCCATACCCCGGCATATCCAACAACACGACCTTCGACTCCCCCCCCTTCGTGCCCCCGATCCCAAACGCATTCATCTCCCTCGTGCGCCCCGGCTTCGACGACGTCCAACAGATCTCCTTCCCCATGACAGCATTCAGCAGCGAGGATTTACCCGCATTGGAACGTCCCAAGAAGGCGACTTCCGGCTCCACAGACGACAGCGGCGTGGTTCGGAATTTACTCGCGGACCAGAGTTTAATGGGGCCGTGGCGGGTGGGCGTGAAGATCTTGTCGGCGTAGGTGAGTTGCGGGGGAGTTGGGATTGTGGTGTCCCAGTAGTAGGATATGTCGGTGGGGGTGAGCTCGTGGAGGCGTTTCTTGTTGGGGTTCGAGGGTGGTGATTGAGATGGTTGTTGTGGTGGTGGTGGCGTGGTGGTGGAGAGGGTTCGGCGAAGAGGGACGGAGAAGGGTGTTTGGCGGACATATTTTGTGGAGATGGAGGTTTGGTTGAGAGGTCGCATGGTGAGGGGATTGAATGCTCGTCGAAATCGAGCTGTAGGAGGAGAAACCGAGAAAGGAAGTAAGAGAGATAAATAGATAACAAGCTGGAATTGAAGATGGAGAAATCGGAGCTTTCTCCAAGTTCCCGTCCCAGATAGGCAATCTTCCCGAAGAGCCCTGGAACAAGGGAATGTCAGCCGAACCTCCGCCACGCCGATAAGAAACCACCTCCGTTGAACTTGAACTTCTTCCAGCACTCACAGCGACTAATATACAATCCATCCATTGTCACGATGATCAACGCCGTCCTCGTCTTCAACAACGCGGGTCAGCCGCGTCTGACCAAATTCTACACCCAAATCGTACGTTCCCCCAAGCTCCACACCATACATCCAACTCTCCAAACCTCCAAACAAACCACCCTCCCCCCCTCCGCAAGCTCAAGCGCAAGCATAACCAAACTAACCCCCTAAAACAGGACACGCAAACCAAACAATCCCTCATCGAACAAATCTACAAACTCGTCGCCCAACGCCCCGCCAGCGCTTGCAACTTCCTCCCCCTCCCCCCTCTCCTCTCACAAGGCGCGCGCTCCGGCATCGAGAACGGCCCCTCCGACGCCCCCACGCAAATCACCTACCGCACCTACGCCACCCTCTCGTTCATCATGATCTCCACGTCCACCGAGTCGCCCCTCGCGCTGATCGACCTGATCCAGGTCTTCGTGGAAGCGCTGGACCGCATGTTCGAGAACGTCTGCGAGCTGGACCTCATCTTCGGGTACGAGACCATGCACGCAGTGCTCAGTGAGATGATTGTCGGCGGGGTGGTGGTGGAGACGAATCTGGAGAAGATCGTGGCTGGGGTGCGCGAGCAGGAAGGCGGCGTGGGGAAGAAGAGGGCGATTCAAGCGGCTAGTTCGGGGGTTGGGCGCCGGGGGATGCCCGGGTTGGGGGCTTGGAGGTGATTTCGAAACTTGGTTGGGAGTGTTGAGCTATTGAGAAGGATACTATATTTACTGGTTAGCGGTGCATATGCTGATTATCCATACCTTGTGGATGGCGTTTCTGGTTCGTTTGTGGGTTATAGGTTGCATTTGGGATTATCTGTTTTTTGAGCATTTCTAGTGCTTGCAGCGTATGGGATGAGGTGCTTAGCTATTTTGCTTGGCCTATGATAGTTTACTTAGGATCTTGACATCTAGGGATTTATTGTCTGGGCATTAGAAGATGCTTTGGTAGTGCTACATCTAAGATATGCCGGGATAAGCGCACTTCCTCGGGTTTTCCGCTTCTGCAGGCCTTCATTCCCCGCTCGTAATTCTTCCCATGGGTCCCTCGGCTGATCGGAAAGCATCTTATGAGCGAGACTAGCTGGCTGTTCAGTGTGATGCGCTATCAAGACGTCTGCTTAATTGAACCTGTTTCGTCCGATGCCGGCCACGTGAACGGCATCCGGTCCATCTCCCGGGCGTGGAATACTACGGCACAAGGCCCGTCTCCCGTCTGCCGCGACGGACAACCATCTATGATGCTCTATCAACTATACATCTCTGAAGACCTGGGTACTTATAAATATGGCTTCTCTCATCGGCATCAGACGAAATGTATCTATATCAGATCACTCAAACATACTTGACCGAGAATCCTCCAATTCCAAAAATATAGCAACGACACCACGCCTACAGCAATAATGGCTACAGACGTCGGGGTGATAGGTATGTCCTTCAGACGTCCCATCATTGATTAAATTCCTCACACCCCCAGGCCTTGGAATCATCGGCTACGGTATGACCAGCAACCTCCGCAAAAAGCTACCATCCACCACAACCCTACACATCCACGACATCAACGCCGAGGCCTGCGAGAAACTAGTCGCCGAGTACACCAGCCATGGCAAGATCGAAAACTCTTCGTCCACCAAAAACCTGACCTCGAAATGCCACACCATCCTGTGAAGTCTCCCAGCCGGCAAGCACGTCCGACAGGTCTACCTCGACGCCGAAAACGGGGTGATCGCAGCGTCGAAAGACCCCGAACGACTCATCATCGAATGCAGCACCATCGAGATCGAATCCACGATGGAGATCGGCAAAACCATCATCGACGCCGGTCTGGGCACGTTCGTCGACGCCACCGTCTAGGGCGGGGTCTGGGGAGCAAATTCCGGCTCTCTCTCGTTCATGGTCGGGCATGCGGAGCCGACGTCGGAGAAAGACGTGATGGGGAAGCGCGTGCTAGAAATCCTCTCACTGGTAGGTCTTCCGGACAAGACCCAATTCTGCGGGAAACTGGGCATGGGACAGGTGGCGAAGATCGCGCACAACTATGTCTCGTTGTGCAATAACCTAGTCGCCACCGAAGGCATGGCGTTGGGGCTGAAGTATGGGATTGATAAGCATGTCCTCTGGAAATGCATGACGGATGGCACGGCGAATTCGTGGGTCATGCATCTGGAACAGCCGGTTCCGGGCCTGGTCAGTGAGGCGCCGTCTAGCAATGGATATCGCCGAGCGTTCACCGCGGCCCTGGGCCTGAAGGATCTTGGGATTGGTGTGAATTCGGCTAGAAGGGTGGGACTTGATCCTACTGCTGGAGAAACTGCTATTCGGGCTTTGCAGAGGGTTGAGGCTGATCCACGCACGAGGGTGAGTTAATTTCTGGAGAGAGCTGAATACGACGAGCTAACATTGTCCTCATGCAGGACCTGGATCATACCTCTCTTTGGCTTCATATTAACGACATTGTAGATGACTTTGTCAAGTCTGGAATATCAAGTCAACTCTAAGAAGCAGGAAGCGAGGAGCATTGAATGGCGAGAATTTAGGTGTTACACTTCAGACGAAGCCATTGCAATATATGATATTGAAAGCGTTGCGGCAAATAACATAACTCGCGATAGTGTACGTATTCTCTCTCTACATAGCCAAATCACAACTCGATGAAATTTACGATCTGAGCTGCTTTTGCCAGTTTGCATATGTGCTGGGCTACTTTTCTATTTTTGGGCATGAAATTCCACAAAAATGTAACAAGAAAGCCCTTGGCTATGACGATATGGAATACAGAAGTAAGGGACATAGAGACAGCCAAGTGTCCGTAAGTTAGTTCTGTGTAATATGACCCCGCCCCCACTGTCAGTCGACGTCGTCTGTTCTGTCTTTCTTCGCTGCATCCTGTCAAGCAATTATCTATCATATCTTCATGGCGGGTGAGATTCACGAAAGATTGCGCTCCAATCAAGCCTGTTTGAATTGCAGGTTTGTTATTTCATCCCATTTTTGCGTCTTGGCCTAGTTCGTTGAATCCTAATAATACAATCTAGGAGAAAGAAGGCCCGTTGTCCTGGTGAAAGGCCAGCATGCTCTAGTTGCATCTGTCTCAAGCAGAGATGCTCGTATACTTCCCGAGCAGTGCAGGAGACCCGCACTGTATGTTCTCCTTCACTTTCATTTGCAATTCCACCATGCTGAATCATCTATAGTAAGATCGACTAGCGTAGCTGGAAAAGAAACTGAAATTAGTTCTAAATGAAGGTGTACCAAACTCGCTTCCGGGCTCATCTACTCAACATGATTCTCTACCAACAGAGCACAGAGGAGCTTGCCAAGAGCAAACCCAAGACAGAATGCACGATCTGCCAGAAGCGTCCCACAGAGCAGATATCCTGCTTTCGCCTGGAGATCAACCCAGTATCATTAAAAGCTCTACATCACTAGGATCTGGGTCCGAATTCGACGCTCCAAGCTTGCAAGTCTCGCCTTCGGCGTTGGGTGAAGGAATATGTCTCTACTTCAGATTCTGTCATTGACAACCACTTTGGTGCTTTGAATGCCAGGACCTCGATGACTCGAGCGATCTGCCTGAAGAGCTGGTCTCCAGCATCATGGAGCTGACCTCGCGCTTTTCACCTGACCATGCCTTGGCGCAGGTGTATGGGAATCACGCGAGGTGGTCGATTATGCATCGTGTTGCCAGTTCGACTGTTGGGATTGGAACTATAGAGAGTCTTTGTTTGCTCTCGTATTCTGCTTTTATGGGTATGGGCCGCATTATATAATGTTTTGATTAGAAACCTGATGTTTTTTGGGGTCTGGTTAGTGGGAAGGGGGAGAAGGAAGAGAAGTAGAAAAAGGTGTATGTAGCTATGAACTTGAAGAGAAAGAGAAAGAATGTGAACCAAATCAATTCATTATGAAAAGATATAAAAAGTAGAAATTAAACCAGTAACGTTCGAAACAAGGTAGTCGATGAAATACTATAAATGATCATGAAAGCTAAAACGAAGGAAAGAGGACTGGGGAGAAGTACGTACAACATTTCATGTTTGTATATAGGGATCAGGGTACTAGGTAGGGAGACATTTTCATAATATACAAGGATATGAAGAAAATTATATCTATATATGAAGAATAGTAGGCTCTTAGGACATTGACCACGTCCGTGAATCGTTATGCACAACCGTGCTTACTCGTACCGATTTCCGATATGCAACTGTGAACTATGAACAGCATCAGACCGAAAACGGAGTACTTACCTATTCAAGGTACCTACCTACCTTAAGGCAGAGAGAATTGTAACTCAGGCTCTCAGGAGTAAAAACATCTGCTTACTTTTCATTTATTATGGGCCAATCTGTGGACTTGCTGCTGGTCCCATGTGTTCTATATTTAAATCATTACGGTACTGATGAGATATTAATTTGGCATAAATGGCTCAAGTTTATTAGTGCCTGAGTGTGCGTGGATGCGATAAAGTAGTTTTAGTATTGGCTAACACTGGTTAAAAAAACATGGGAAAAATAGCATGTCCACGTTTCGATCGTGGGTCCTCCGGGTTATGAGCCCGGCGCTCTTCCCCTGAGCTAACATGCTGGGGTGAATAAACTTTATTTTAGTAAATTGATTATATAAAGGGGGCCGCTACACGCACACCGGCCCTCGCTCTGATTGGTCAACAGGAGTCAGGGGATTAGTAACCTCGAGAGGGGAAGTCATCCAGGGGTCCTTCCTAATCGGGAAGCAGACGAGCGGGGAGTATATAGGAATTGCAGCGCAACAAGAAGAATATACGATTTTTGGCTTATATTAAAGTTGTCATATTAAGCATAGAAAATCCATTAAACGTAATTTTAAAACAATTAAGATTAGTACAAGAAACGTCATTAGTGCATCGTTACTTCGTTAGTACATCATACATGAGGAAAAAGTCGTTAAACGTAGCTAATGATACGGATATTCGTCGCTATCCTGTCTCACGCGCCTGAGTCTCCTCCCATATCGAGATGTCTGGTTCGTCGGCGCCGCAAGAGGGTCAGGTGAAGAAGATCGGATATAAGAGTTGGCAGGCCTTCTTACTCGCTTGCGAGGCAGAGACGAAGGCGGAGCCAGATTAGGAAAGAGAGGCTCTTTGTTGATCTCCTCGAAATTATGCGATTCAGCAGCAAAATCGATAGAATTGTCAGGGTCGTTTGATTCGTTGCACAACACGGGCTCGTCGTCAAAGGATACTGGTGGAGATAAGCAGGGGGGATTGGTTCTCTTCTTTAGTGTAGCTTCAGGATTAGTTTCAGGGACCATTAAGCAGGGATCAACAGGAGCAATGGGAACGGGTTCAGAAGGCGCAGGGTCAGCAAGAGGGTCAGCGGGAAGCTCGGGATAGTCTATAGTGTCCCAGAGGTCTCTGGGATCGCCAGGCGCGCCAGGATCCTCTAAATCATGCAGAAGAACCTTATATTGAAGCTCACAGTCCGCTTCCGCGAGTACGAGGTCCTCGTTGCCCTCCATGACGACAACGACGGTGACGGCGCTGGTAGCGGAACGAGAGATGCTCCGGAGACGTGTGTTGCATGAAGCAGAGAACCCCGCGCAGGGTCAAAAAAACGGTTTCTTATCTAGACGTGGCCTCTCTTTCCTAATTAAGTTTAGCCGGTGTGCGTGTAGCGGACCCCTATATAAATTAACACAAATTACAGAGGTGTTTTAAGTGAGTATATCGGTTTAAACACATACAGAGTACATCGTACGGTCGTACCTAGGTAGGTAGACTAAGAGTGAAGAACAAATATTATCATATAATCTTTATTATAGATTCAGCATGCAATAGCGGACAATCAGTATCCCAGTGATCTATTTGGGGAGGAAAGGGTAAATTAAAAAAGAGAATGAAACTCGAAATGCCCTTTTGGGCCATTATGAAGACAGGGGAGAAGAAAAAGAACGAGATTGAAAGGGCGAACGGTAATAAGAAAGACATAATAGAGGAGTCACTTTCAAGTTCAACCCGATCTTTCACAATCGTGATGGACACGGCGAGCATGCGCCTCTAGGTTGTCTCTTCGATTGAAAAACATATTGCATTCATTGCACTGGTAGGCTTGAGGCGAGACATGGATAGTCTTGATATGTCGCATCAACTCAACCTCGCGTCTGAAGTGGTTCCTTCTCTCTCGACAGCCCTCCCATCTGCATTTGAAGACCTTGGCTTGAGAGGATTCACTTTGAAGTATTAGTGCGCGATTTAGTAAGAGTGATACATAAGAATGCCGGCGTACCTTTTCGTTGGGATCTTCTTCATTTCACCCACACCATCTACAAAAGCAGCGGAGGAATGTTTTGGGCGTGACTCGGTGCGATTGGCGGAATGATCGATAATATTTCTCCCGAGTTGATGATGGCCGTGCTTAGGATTCATGTGAGCGTTGGTAGGAATGGCTAGGCTGGATCTTGTCAGATCCCACGGTACACATTGTTGTTTCGGTCTGTGTGGAGCAATCGAATGGGTTTCGTGGTACTGGTTGAGGGAGTTGGTATTGTGTAGAAAATGTTTTGGACGAGATGTGGCATTGGTTGGATATTGTAATGGCGATCCCTGGGATGTGCACGACAGGTGTCCAGCGGAGTTTTCTAGGCTAGGCATATCGAATCTCATAATGTCTAGGTCATCTAGATCTAGCGGCCAGTCTAAAGGGCTGCAATCGACCGCAGGAAGAGAGGAAGCGGCATCGAAGGTCCAATTCAGATCGAAGTTGCGCAGTTCCGAAGTGGTTGACATGCTTGAGGAAGGTAGATGAAGAGACCCGGGTGCGGAAAAGGACGCTTGACGAGAAAGACGGTGTAGTAGAAAGATATTCGATGGAAAGACCCGATTATATACATTATAGACAATCTGCTCTTGCGGCCATTTCTTGATCTACCATCGACGCCAACCGTCATTCAATCTGTAATTTTCTAGATCGACCAATGTGCATCGAGCTCACGGGCATCAACACCACGGAGCTCCCTGGCGCGATCTGCCATACACCGACACCTGCCCCACCTGGCAAGGTACCTAGAGAGGTACCTACACCTTAAGTAAGGTACAGGTTTGTGTTTTGTGTCTTCTGGAAAAAGCTAGCAAGTGATCAGCATGGTAGAGGTCGCGGGGGATCTGAGGGGGTACCTGGTAGGTAGCCCTCTCACCCCTGAGTGACCCGTTCTCCGAAGGAACTTGAGCAATACAACTGGGATCCCTCGTCACCCACCGTGCATGGCCGTGAATGGCTTGCCACCATTTCTCAACTAGGTAAGAACAAGTCAGCCACCTGCCAGGATGTTGTCTTTTGTTGGATAGAAGTATGGAGTAGCCCCAGCGAACAAGGCAGTCTCAGGTCACTTGCTTGTTCTTTGCCCGGAGAGACCGACGCAAGGATATCTACCCAGGAATGGTCGAAGTCTCATGGAAATGACTTCGCCTGGACCGCAAACGGGGCAATTTTCATAATTGGCAACGATTCCCTCCGGGAAAAGTCAGGAATAGTAAGTAATCGAAAGCCGAATCGATGTCGCACTGTCCCTCTACTGGCAGAGCTGGTTCGTTATCATTCTTTAAGATGTGCAACAGGCTGTAGCTGGTCACACTTATTGATGAGATGCAACGAGTGTGTATTCTCCAAAAATGAGTCATAGAGATCCCTATAGAGGCGTTGGCTACCAGAAGTCTCCGCTATAACCGGCGCCAAGCTCCATGCAGCAATGTTAGCGAGCGAGTTGCTTGAGCAACCTCTTAACAATACTGGGGGTCATGGCGGATACACCCTTGAAAAGAGATGGAATAAGCCACGAGGGGTTGGTTATACTACTAGGCTGTAGCGGTGGATGCCTGGATAGGTAGATATGTGATGGGAAGCGGTGTGCCACCATCAATAAACCCCTTCCCTAATCAATTCGTCTTTCTCTTGAAGCACTACCAAGCACACCACTGTTTGATGACTCCAGCAGGAAATGTCGGATCAACGTGCATCTAAACGGAAGGCAGCAGATGACCTTCAGTTGCCTTCAAAACAACGAGCGTGTCTCACTTCACTCGATACTCAAGGCAACGCAATCAAGCCCACTTCAATCCTGTCTATCCTCCGTGCCAATTGCCGTGAGCGCCTCTATGTTAAACCCATTGCCTGGATCTCGAGGCAGTTGCGACACCTAGATTGCAAATTCGCGGCGGAGAAGAACCCGCAGACGAAGAAAGATCGGCCACCGCAATCAGAATCACAGGACCCTAACATTCCTGAAACACGGCGAAGTAGAGACAACCTGCCGACAGCTCGGACATCTTCAGATCTCCTTCGCGCAATGACGCATCTCCCAGGGTGTAGGGGTCAATTCGTCAAGAAACTAGCCATCAGGAACATCCTTTGTGCCTTTGATATCTGACCCCTATCGTAATGCAGACCACCCCACATGCTATCTTGATATTACTGACACTATAATAGCTCTGAATACTTATCTTTCTATTTCAGTTGTCAGTCCGCCGCAAAGGTCCGAGTAACTCCGCCTCTCCATGCCTCGCCTATATCAGCTTTAACTGGATAAGGTCGCTCCAAAAGAACCACATAAATGGTCGGCCTTGTGGTTTCGATAATTACCCTGTCATAAGGATTCGCAATAAGCATTTGCGATTGATTAAGCCCCATAATCCAGCAGAGGACCCATATATCATGGCGATGCTGATTGCCCTAGCCCAGGAGCAGCGGCGGCGCCAACAAGATGCAGATAGTCAGCACAGAGCCAGAACAACCGCGTGCCAGATAACACAGCAAGATGACAACACTGCAGCATCTTGTCCGGCCATAGCGCCGATTTGTCGAAATCCAGACCAGTCTTTCAAGGTCAACGTACTCGCCATTTCTGGCGCACGGACGGAGCTCCTCTATGTCTACACTGCTAACATTTCGGCTGAATTTCTCAATGGATTTGATGAGCCATCATGTGGTCTACCGAGCTTGCCAATTGTCGCAACATACCGTTGTATTCCTCTGAAAAGCCGCAGGAATGCCGTGAAGATGCTACATGGGCTGGTCTGTGCTGGTTCGTGCCATTTTTGTGCCGGTACGGAGGCACCTGATTCTACGCTAGAACGCTGAAGATTCAAGGTGAAACAATTCCCTGTCGGCATAGTATGGGACGTTTCTTCTTCTTTTCCTTGATTCTATTGGTGATTCCTTGACCGGTCGCTAAGAAGACAGTCCCGAAGACTTTATCATCCGGCAAAGTTACCTACATTCCTGGGTATTTACTTCACCCCTGCTGCCTCTAGGATGCAAAATAAACCGGCTACCTTACGGGGCTTTTAAGCAAAAGTGCTCGCGCTCCTAATGTTATATTATGTACACAATAACTGCAAAAATTTGTCATGGTCAACATTGGAGAAAATATTTTTCAAGAATTCTCCTTCCTCATTTAGATCCTGAAGAAAGTTCAACTGTGCCTATCTTTTAATGTCAGAAGAATGTCCCGATCGGCTCCAATCCGACAAGCACAGCCAACCATTCATGTAGAATCAAAGTCACGCATCAGTCAACGCCCCGGCAGATTAAATGTGATTTAGCATCCCGCTGGACTTAAAGTAGTCCCGATACTTTTCACCCCCGCGGACCATGTCATGACGTATCTGAAAATTCAAGATAAACAAGAAACCAAATAAACTCTATCATCTCTCACGCGAAAATAATGCGTCTTACAAACCCCTCGCGGAATTATTATGGGCATCACGGTGGCCCTCACCATCGGCCTGATAGGCAGCCTACTCTTCCTCGGAGCTCGTTTCCCCGTCTCTCGCAGTCCTACAATCTCCCCCGCCTCAGAGCTTAAACCAAGCCTTTCCTCGGTATCACCTGCTCCAGCCTCATCAACACGGCCAACTCGTGTCATTGTGGCAATGACCGGCGCCACCGGCGCAATTCTAGGAATCCGTCCCCTCGAGCGCCTCCGAGCACACAACGTCGAGACACACCTAATCATCAACCGCTGGGCCACCGAGACCATCAAATACGAGACCCGGTACACAATCAAGCAAATCCGCGCTCTTACATCGCGGACGTACCCCGGGAACGACGCGGCCGCCGCCGTGGCGAGTGGCTCGTTCCAGACCGACGCGATGGTCATCGTGCCATGCAGCATGAGAACGCTTAGTGCGGTGCGGACGGGATTTGCCGACGACTTGATCTGCAGAGCAGCCGATGTAACGCTGAAGGAGAAGAGAAGGTTGGTGCTAGTGGTGCGAGAGACGCCGCTCAGCTGCATTCACCTGGAGAACATGTTGACATTGGCTCGGTACGGGGCGGTGATCTTTCCGCCCGTGCCTGCCTTCTATACCATGCCGGAGGGAGTGGAAGATATGGTCACGCAGAGTGTGGGGAGGATGATGGACATGTTGGGACTGGAGACCGATGGATTTCGACGGTGGGAAGGGATGGAGGAGGGGGGGCAAAAAAAAAAAAAAAAGACCCTGTCAGATAGTCCACAGTAGATAACATGGCTCCGTCTGTCTTTAACGAGAGGGCAGCAGAGGCTAGAACCGATAGCGGACCTCTGGCGCTTTCTAACAAACAATGTGGATCCCATCCCGGCCTGGTCGATATAGAAACTGTTCGAATGGCTTGGCTTGGATAAACGAGACAAAGAACAGCCCTTCACTGCAATCAAACTATCAAGTCGTCCCCCTGATCTTTTGTCAATTTCTGTGTCCGAGAAAATGTCCCAGTGGCCAGGTCAAGGCAGCCAAGAAGAGAGATGCAAAGGTCCGTGGTGGGCCGACTCTCATGGATCCCTCCCCTCTCGTCCACGGCCCAACCCAACCGTAACCCCCTCCAATGATCTGCAAATAGTGGAGATGCCCTACTGCACCCGACTGTCATTCAAGTTTTCAACCACCAATGATGACCCCGTCTGCTTCGGAATCGGCGTTGACATGAGCGCGAAAGTTCCGAGAGCGAGCCGTTTGTTTCACACGTTCGCTGCCGCCCACCAGATTCCTTCCAATGACTCGACGCGAGATTTCCCCCCATGTTGGGCGAGTGGAACCAGACGAGAGGAGAGAATCATTGGGTCTGAGATGCTGTGCGAGACAAAGACACCGTATCAGCTCGGAGATTGACGGCGATGGGACGTCCGAATCCCCATGCGGATATCCGAAGGCTGAGATGCCGGTTTAATAAAGAATAAACAGTAAATACTGTAGCCAATACTGTTTCAATAGGGCTGGACTGGACTATTTAAACTGCCGCGATCACACCATCGGACCCCGTCCTTTCACCATCGTTTCCTCCTCTGGTTTGACTCCCTCGCCGTTAAGCCTTTTTAACCTTGTCTCTGAGCACCAATCATTCTTCTTGGTCTATACTTAATATATTTGATCAGCTCAAAATGGCCCCTGCTCGTCTCCCTCCGCGTCGCATCCTTCTGGTCAGCAACCCGCGCACGGCCTCCAATCTGCTGCTGAAGATCCTGGCCCTCCCGGACCAGCCCAACGTCTATGCGAACGACAAGGGCGGCTACTACTTCTTTGACTCCTTCGTTGCCACCGCCAATGACAACCGCATCTACAAGCCGCTCGACCAATGGACCCCGGAAGATCACTCCGAGATCCAGTCCGCCCTGAAGAAATGCTTCGACCAGCTCGAGGAGGGCACCTCCCAAGCCAGCCAAGAGGGCAAGGTGTTCTTCGCGAAGGAACACTCCCCCTGGTTCATCGACCCGCTGGCCCTGAAGAGCATCCTGCATCTGGATGAGAACACCAGCACTGCCACCGAGGAAGGCCCCCTGGGCAACGGTGACGGTGACGGTGACGGTGACGCAGAAGGCGCCGGCTCTCCGTTCCGCCTCCAGGTCCCAAGCACCTATACCGCGACGCCGACGTTCTCGCCCACCAACTATACCATCCTGCCCGACGAGTACCTGCGGACCTTCCACATGGCGTTCATCGTCCGCCACCCGGCACTGATGTTCCCGTCCTTCTACCGCGCCATGGGCAAGATGGTCAAGCTGGGCGTGATCACAGACGAGAACATCGCCGGCGTCATGGCGGCCAACATGACGCTGCGGTTCTCGCGGCTGCTCTACGACTGGTGTCTAGAGCAGGACGACCCCGACGCTAGACCCGTCATCCTGGACGCCCACGAGGTGATCCACAAGCCCGAGGCGATCGTGCGGTTCTGCGAACTGACCGGTCTCGACGCCAACGCGATCAAGTTCGAGTGGGAGAACAAGCCAGCAGCCAAGGATATCGGGGCCCAGAACATCAACGTGGACGCTAACGTGGACGCGAACACGGAACAGGGGACCCTGTGGAGTCCCGAGGCCGCAGGTGTTATGGTCTCCACGTTGACGGGGTCATCTGGGATCATAAAGTCCAAGACGCCCGACGTGGTGGATATCGCCGTGGAGGCTGCCAAGTGGAAGGAGGAATTCGGTCAAGAGCCGGCCGATATGCTGGAGAAGAGGGTTCGAGACGCGATGCCCGACTATGAATATCTCAAGGCCCGTAGCGTGACGGCCTCGGCATAATGTAGCTATCTATGTTTGCACTGTGCATAATTTGCGCCGGGTGATTGCATGTATGAAGTGATGTGAAAATGTGATAATAATGAAAGTTCATAGTCCAATCCGAAGCACTTGTTTTCCTCCAACCGAGTATACAGAGTAACTGTGAGTGCCGGTGGGAAAGACATGGTTCCCAGCCGTATGCCTAGTGCTAATATCTATGAGACATCTAGTCAAGACATGCAGCGAGGTGGCAATTAAAGACGCCTCCACCTCATCTGCCTCTCCATCTTCCTAGTCAACTCAGCGGTTGAAGCGGTCATTTTGTCTTCATTTTCAGCCGTCGTGATCAGCCTGGAGTCTCCTGGCGTCGTGGTGATATCTTTCATCCCTAAAAAAGCAATTTTGAGGCCATTTAGCTACCCAGGCCTCTATTTAGTTTATTCATATGATCATGTTTGATTACTGCAATAATCAGAACGTCTAAAATATGATAGGATCACCAAAAGAGTATAGGTACTAACCTCCATTATTACTCTTCCGGATCGTGGCATGGGCGAGTTGGTGCGTGTGCTGATTGTCCATGCATATCCAGATGAGAGTCCTTGCCAAAGACAACTTAGAGTGATGGCCCGCGCGTGCTGTTTGTGTGGTGTTTCAATCCCGACCTGCAAATTTCTTGTTTTTCTTTTTCTTGCCTTCGGGGCAGTCGTCACCTCTGAAAAATATGTCATAGTGACCGCATGCATGCACAAATTCATTGAAGCTGCATATGATCGCGATTGGTGATAAACAACGTTGAGATCTCTGTGCGTTGATACAGTGAGAACTGTTGACTCGGGATGTTTGAAGAGGAGGCATAATATGGACTCCGGCAGGCGATGAGTGCAAACACTTTATGAATTCGGGCAACCATGTACTGTACGTCTTACCAAGTTAACATCCTGGTCCCTACTAAACAAGAAAACAGATACAAGACCGGGTCGAGAACTCCCAGCTCAATCGAATATCTTCTTCACGCGGTACATTAGTAAGGACTGCAGTCACCTGGTTCGCAATTGAAATAGTGAGAATAACATGATGACAAGTTGTGGACTGGGGATAGAGCTTAAAGGGGTTTGTCTAGTTTGAAGGGTAGGGCAACAGACGTCCTTTTGATGACCTTCCGAGTGTTCTCTGTGTGGTCATGAGCATCCATTCGGGAAGTGTACAATCTTGTTTACCATCAACGCCGTCATCTCCATTTGTTGTGTCTGCCTGTCCTGGGAACATGAATATATCCTATTCCGTTCTACCTCAATATTGTGCTTCACTGCTTGCATTTGACACTTACCGGCTGTTCAGGTGGGAGTTTCTATACTGAATTTAAATCCTTTTTAAAATCGGAGAACTGGCAAAGAGGTTGCTCCTCCGCCAGTGTATTTAAAATCTTGTAGACATGCGAAGGCCATGGCTATGAATCACCAGGCTCTAGAAATTCGACGATGTAATCAAATGTGGTTTTTGAGAGTATATTCGAGTCCCAAGCGCTAGGATTAAATGGTGAAACCCATAGATTCAATTTGTTTGGGGTCACTCGCTTGGGTATTTCGCATCGCTCATAGGTTAGATGTTTTCGTTTTTGAACTGCGGGAGAGTCCAGTTTTGATTTCACTGAAGGCTTGAAAAGTAATTGCATGTTCCTGACAAAGACGACCTGGCTTGTTAGCTCACTCTTCATCAGTTTCAGCTTGGTAGACTCTGCACAGGTTAACAACTCTTGCCCTTTAGCCACGATCACAGATCTTCCTCTCTTTCCTAGCGCCTTCACCTCATCGTGAATGTCAGTTCAGTTTGATGCCTGGCATGGTTGGCTTTCGTATGTGAGGGAAACTTGAAACAAATGTTTTACGTTCGAAAGTACTGCAGGAGGCTGCAGCTCCCCCTCTGACTCGCGGATGAGGGTCAGTGCAATTGTGATATCACGCTTAGGATGCATAGTTTCGAAGGTCTGTGCCCCGCCAAGAAGCTACATTACTACGGAGTACAATGAGACACGAGGATCTAGAGCTAGGAAAAGTTGCTGTCCAAGCGTAGGGTTCTGTTATCAAAAGGTTCTTGGGCATATATTCCTCTATTCATACCCCTTGCGAGTCGGTTCCATTCCCAGCCCCAACCCACTTTCCCGATCGGAGAAAGTTTTAGATCGTGATCCGGCCTTAACTTGCTTGACTTTCGAGATCAACCCAAGCCTCCAGTGAGTATCACTACTGGGTAAACTTACTGAGGCTGGTGAGAGAAACTCTTAGACCCTATGCAAGGGTACGGTTTGTATTTCGGCCTTTTATGTCAGGCATCAAACCACATGGGTTTACCTTATCATGAAGCAGCTCCCCCCTAGTTACCCCTTTCCCTTCTTTGTTCAGCGCTCACATATACACCACAATTTTCTATGTGCGCGCAATCGACAAAATTCTCTTTCATGCAAACCTAACCTCGTCATGGCCATTCAAGATCAATTTCCTGAGGTTCATTGGGTTTGGAAGGGGGACATTTCCTTTGTGTACGAAGTTCATCCTCGTATCGTGGTTAAGGTCCCTAAGACCGGAGAGTTCGAAAGAGAACAATTTCAGAAAGAGCTCAAGATCTACGAAACATTCTTACAACAACCACCTTGCCCTTCTATAGTGCAATTTTTTCTATATGCTGATAATGGAATTTTCCTTGAATATATGCGAGGTACGAACCCTATTCCTATCTTACAGATGTGTTAACTAACTGCGTTACAAGACGAGTCCCTGTGGTTTCGAATACAAAGTAATCATGTTCGAGACGAACAAACTATGATCATTACTAAAATCGAAAGACTGGAACCTTCAGCCTTGCGGAAAAAATGGATGAACGACCTTGCCCAAGCTGTTGCTTTTCTTGAATCTCCGAATCTCGCTCATGGCGATCTACGACCTGAAGATATCTTGCTTGATCGCAATCAATTAAAATTATCTGATTTTGATTGTACTGCAGAAATTGGGACAGACTTTGAAGCTTGTATGGCCTCATATGGAAGGGTCCTCAACAATAGCGAGCCATATGAAGGACGCTGTGGAAGTTCGGGCCTCCTAGGTCCTCGAACCGAGCAATTTGCCCTCGGTTCCTTATATTACTTGATTAATTATGGTATGGAAGTGTATGGGGATCAATGCCTCACTGAAGATCCGAAGGAACATGGTCCCAAGGTCGTGGAATTACTACAGAATATGGATTTTCCCCAGCTGAACAGTGACCCGTTGATCGACGAAATCATCAAGAAATGGTGGCACAACGAGTATAAGATGATCGCGGACTTGGCTTCAAACATTGAGACGCTACTATCGGGTCGTCCAAACGCCAAAGGCAGTAACGCCAAAACAAACCTCATTTCCCGGTGGGTAACGGCCCTGGGACGCATAACTCGAAACTTCTGGCGTACGCTCTGGCACTGCTGGGCCGTGGCATTCCGCTACAACGACAAACCAGTAAACGCCGAGATATCCAATGACAGCGAACCACCGGGCTACGGCCGTGGTGTGCATCCAGATAACTTAACGGAGGATTTCATGCGGAAACAAGCTCTCTGTCAGAGCCTGCAGCGTCGGGGGCTTCCTCAGCTCCTGTCTTCAGGAGAGCCTGAGCACCTGGGATTCACTCTCAAATGGTATCGACACGCTGAGCCCGGCGGAGATTCGTGACGAATCGCTAGAAACCGCGACGGATCAGGACCGAGCCACATAATCACCATCATCCAACTACGCTCAGTCCTATTGGCGATGATTCCAGCATGAAATTACTTGCATGTGGCTTGGATGATTTGAGCTGATAAGTTCGTAACCATCGCTGTTACACGGCGTCGTAAGTCTATTGATGTTGTTACGACTTCCTCATGGCTCTACCCCGCCTGATGGGGGTGGATAAATTCCGGGAGCCGCCCATTGCTATTCCATCTTTCTTTCCTCCCCTACCAGGCTATACTTCTATTTCACATATTCGTTCACGAGCCCTCAACTACAGCGAACCAGCAGCCATGACATCCACAGGCCCCGAAGGACCAGGCAAGTTTCACCGTGACCTCCTTCATACATGGAGGATCAAGCCCGGATGACTTCAAAAACTACCTGCTCCTCAAGGTTGTCGTCAACAAAAGCATCGATGAAGTGTTCACGTCATCGGGAAAGAAACCCAATCTTCCTGGAACGGGAAATCCTCGTGCGGAAAAGCAGACTATTCAATATGCGAGTCGGACCTATGTCCGCTGGCGTGATCTCTGGTGCGGTGTAGGACCGAGAAGCACCAAGATGAGCCGCGCCGATATCCTTCACGGCAACGGGGACGGGCGAAACCTTTCGCAGTGGCTTGGGTATAACCAGGTCGCATTCATCCCCGTCCGAATGCCGACTCCGGAGGAGCGCTTCTTGTGGGTTGATCTCACCTACCCGATCCGAGGGATCTACTTGCCCTCCGCCTTTTATGCGATGCCGCAGCAGAAGTATAAAGAGTGGACGCGGTACATACAGCTGAAGTTCTTCCACAACTCATTGACGCTCAAAACGTATACGCGGGCGGATTTCTACGGGGGGTATTTGAAGAACCAAAGTCGTGCCCAGGCCGTGCAGTACGCCGCACAGCATGGCGAGCAACTGAGCTTTCCATCCCGGGAAAAGACTGTGAAAGAGCCAGACGTTCCCGAGGAGCCCAATCTACCCGGCATGGCCACCGAGTTCACCGTTGGGGAGCTCAAAATCCCAAAGGACAGAGAACTGGGGCTCGGTTATCAACCCACGTGGACCGCACGGTTCGACATCCAGCAACTGGCGCTAACTCTCCATGTGCCGAGTGAAATGCGCGACGAGAAGTATCTAGACACGTATCAGTTTATCACGCTCTTCAACTCGGGTGATGTCGACTTTATCCAGCCCTGGCAAATGACGAAGGCGAGGGAAGTCGAGCTCAGCGACCAGTACATCAAGCATGCCGATGTCATCAACCTACAAGAGAGCACGGACATGAAGGAAAGACCGACCAAAGCTGACTTCGACTGGCTTAGAGAGTCTGTGCGGAACCTTATCGGTGTTGGCCTAGGCATTATACCCTATGTTGGGCCCTTCCTCTCGATGGGGTACGACGCCGTTATGGACTACCTTGACAATCCGGAGGCATGGGGGGTGAAGAACGAACTCAAGCTGGGCACCCAAGCAAAGGCGCAGGCAATCAAGTCTACCTCTGACATCCTAGAGTTCTACAAGAAAGGCAAGGTTCCCCATATCCAGTTCAAGTCTGGCTTGGAGGAGGGAGATGATCGTCAACCGGTATACGTGGGTGAGGAGGGACAGGAAGCTGAAGGAACGCAACAAGAGCCCTCTATTATACTTGTACCAGAAGAAGACAAAACCGAGGCTGACCAGTCGACGGTGGGTCCGGATGAGGCCCCACTGGGTGGATTCGGATGAGGTCTACTGGGGGGGAAAGATTGAATTGTTCGACAAGGCCAATTGATGATGAGTATACTATATTTCTGATGTCGTTTGTTTCTTCTTCCCTTCTCGTTCCCTCTGCTTCACGCTCTTCTTGTTTTGCCTTCAATGTTGTCTCTTGTGTAAGGACCTTACAGTAGGCAGCAGTAGGCAGCAATGGAAAGCGGTAAGAGTAGCGATAATAATATGTGGCAGATTTACTGTGGGTCTTCCGAGAAGCGATTATTCAACCAAGGAATATGATCGTTTTCAACTGAATGAAGGTCTTAATTCTTTCTAACTACACGATAATGAAGCCGATATTTATGCAGTTTCAGGGGCTTCACGATCGTCATAAATGAGCGGAATTGCATGATTTATATCGTCATAAATCAATACGGTTGCATGATCGGTCCGGTCAAGCAAGGCGATGATATAAGCGGATTAGTCATCTCCTGCGGCCACATAACGTATCCGGTAAGCGGGCGCCGCACGCAAGCGAGCGCCGCAGCTCCGTATCCCATACTAATTCACCGTTTTTT